>NC_072783.1:5853326-6028342 GCF_022539595.1 Amphiprion ocellaris
TGTGGCAGCAGAACAATGTCAGAAGCTGGTGGAGAGCATGAAGACTAACTCCTGTATGGATCATGTGACTAAAGCAGACAGAAAAGAAAACATGGAATCCTAAAAGCTGTTTTTGGCAGAACAATGCCATAGCTATTGATGGAAGAACTGAAGGGATTCTGGTTATGATCAAGAAAACCATGGAAAATGTCTGATATCAGCTCTGAAATTAAACTCTTATCAGATATTTTTGTTATCATTATATATATACCAGGCATTAAAATGAACAAGAAACTGAAAACAAGGAGACATACATATATATACACACACACACACACACACACACACACACACACACACACACACACACACACACACACACACACACACACACACACACACACCTGTATTATATATTTTGATGTACAATATATGTACAATACACCATGGATGTCTGCCCATGTTCCACCAGGATGGTTACTTTTGTTGCACAGCGTCTCACTTCCACTTTTGATGCTGGAATCCAAATATTTGATTAAAAAGCTTTGGTTTCAGAGGGTTGAATGTTGTGAAAGTTGTTTTACTACATTTTGAGACTAGATAAGTTAAATAACGTCAGGTGAAAGCTCCACCAGAGGTACTCACTCTCTGCGGTGTTTCCCAGCATTTTCCCGACACAGTAAACCTTCATCACAGGGACAGATCTGGTTGATGCTGAAGGCCAAACCTCCATCAGGAATGAAGCAGGACTCTCCGTCCACCAGACGTCTTTTACAGACCAGCTCTCCATGATGCCGAGCACAGCACATGGACGGACCACAGTCCCTGTCCACCTTACACCTGGAACCTGGAGACAAGACCACATCAACCTTAATGTCCACTAGGAGACAACCAACACCTGGAACCTGGAGATCACATCTACTTTACTGTCCACTAGGAGACAACCAACACCTGGAACCTGGAGATCACATCAGCTTTACTGTCCAGGAGGAAACTGGTTTGGGTTACAAGAACCAAACATCAGGCTACAAAAACGGGGAGAACTTCAGGTGATCATGTGAGTAAAAAACTATAAATACAACTCTGAATCAGATTGTAGTAAATGCTAAATAAAGTGGAATCTAGAAACCAAAGATAAAAAGATTAAAGGGATAAAAAACCAAAAACATTCAGTCAAACACGTGGTTTTATGGTTTCTGCAGCCAATAATCAACAAGTGAAAGTAATTAAAAACTACACTGATTATCACTTTTAGTGATTTTTACATAAGATAAAGTCAGAATTCTGATTCTAGCTCCTTAAATTTGACTTTTTTCTGTTGCTGTGCTACCAGAGCTGCCACCAATAATCAATAATCGATTACTTATCAACTGTTAAATTAATCTAAAACTACACTGATAATCAGTTTTTGTAATTTTTAAGGAAGATAAAGTCAAAGTTCTCTGATTCTTGCTCCTTAAATTTGACTTTTTTCTGTTGCTATGCTACCAGAGCTGCCACCAATAATCAATAATCGATCAGTTTCCTGCCTCTTACCCTCCTGTCCGGTGGGAACGCTACGGTGACATTTCCCAAACATGCAGCTGAGTCCTCGGACACACTGGGAATCCCTCCGGCAGTAAAAACCTTCAGCTCTCAGAGGAACACACAGACCGAAGTGGCGGTCGCAAGAAAACCCTCGACCACAAACTCTGTCGTGTTCACAGACAGCCTGCAGAAAAATATAGAATAAAACATTTACTTCCTGTTTACTAAAAACAAACAACCTGTCGTGTTCACACACAGCTTGACGTAAAACAAGAATATATGAAATATCTTCTTCCTGTTTCCTAAAAACACCACAGATTGATTTATGTAGAAATAAACAGACTGGTGCAGAATTATTATTTTAATACAAACTGGAGGAAGTGGGGCGGATTTACGGTGAAGCTATTAGTAGTTTTTCACCATTTTGTGGTTTCTGTTTATATATACATATACAGACATATATATATATATATGTCTGTATATATATATATATATATACATACATATTAAAAAAAGTGTTTAGTTCTTTTACAACCTTGGACCATAAAGTTACACAATTTTTTTTGTATGTAAATCAGCAAAAATAGAATTATTTTACATAAATTTGCTGCTATTTAAAAAAAAAAATCTGTATACTAAAGTTTGAAATATGATCAATAAATATTGTTTTTCCCCACGTTTTCCTGTTTTGTTAAATTACAAATTTAAAAAATTAAAATTGCAGGAAAAACACATTAATTTTCATTCATTTAATTCATTTTTAAAGGTATTTTACTAATTTTACACATTGTGTTAAATTGCAGAAAATATCTACTAAAAGGATTCATTTACATGTTGACTGCAAGAAAGAAACGTTTACAACATGTGACTATAAAAAAAGATATTTGCTGAATATTTTCCTCACATTTTCTAAGTTTAGGAATAAATATTTCCCTTTTCATTCACAGAAAAACCTTCTTCTTCTGATGATTTTTTTAAAAAAATGCCAACCAATCTTTGAGTTAATGAAAGTAAAGTCAGTAATATTAACTAATAATAGGCTTACTGTGACTTTTAATGAAGGTAAAGTCAGTAATGATACTTACTGTGAGAGGTGTGACTGCAGGACTTTCTCTCAGGGTTCTTCCTCCTTCTCTAGGAGGACTGTGAGGCATGTTCAGCATCCAGGCCCAGATCCGAGCCTCGGTCCAGCAGAAGAACAAACACAAACAGAGCAGCTGCAGGTTTCTGGACATCTTGGCAGAAATTTAACCGAGGACTGGAGGTGAAAATCCAGAGTTTAGAGGTGAATGTGCGGACAGCCAGGACTGAAGTTCTCCAGTGGTCTGATCCTCCTCCAGAAGGTTTTATAGTCTGAGGAGCTCCACCTCGACCCCCACTGGGTGTTTGTCCAAGAAACAAGGCTGGGAGGAGACCGTTAGTAGTTAATGGATTAACTAAATCACCCCCTGCAGCCACAAAACAGTCAGGAGAGGGAGGCTGGAGACAATAGAGCCGAGACGAGCAGCTCCTTATCTCCTCCAGACCAACAAACGACCAGAATAAAGGCTGACCAACGCTCCATATGTCTGGCTGATCGCTGACGGATAAAAAACCACAGCAGGCTTCGGCCTCCGAGCGCTGGATAAACCCCAAACCCAGACCCTTCAGACCCTCTCAGATAAAGTCAGCATTTAAAATCCGTTTTTTCCAATATATGACCATAAAATCACACAGTTTTCCTTTATTTAGCTTTGTTTAGATCAACATTAATATCATTGTTAGACATTATGATATTAAATAAGATTTACGATTTATTAAATTACTTATATTTAATATATTGTATATTTGCTGTCATAAAATATTTTTTAAACTGTTGTTTTACTGCTTTTCCCCGTTTTGTTAAATTAAAGGTAAAATGACAGAAAAATTAATAATTTACATGTGAACTGTAAAGACAAATTTTACAAAGTCCACATTCAAAATCAGTTTTTTTAGATCAGCAAAATATCATTATGAGACATTATTATATTAAATAAGATTTACTATTTATCAAATTACTTATATTTAATATTTATTTAAAAATGTATATTTAATATCTAAAAATCTTGTATATTTGCTGTCATTTGAAATATTTTTTAAACTGTTATTTTACCGATTTTCTGTTTTGCTAAATTAAAGATAATATCCAGTAAAATCACAGAAAATTCAGTAATTTACATTTTTAAAAGTCCACATTTAAAATCAGTTTTTATGACACTATTTTTCCTTTATTTAAATCAGCAAAAATCTAATTATTTCACAGATATTTGCTGTCATATGCATTGGTTTTTTTGCGGATTTTTTTTTTTTAGATTTACTGTTCAGGTTGAGTTCTGAACAGTAACTGCAGCTTTACCAGCAGTAAATAAAAATACATTATTATTAAATTATATTTTTATTTACTGGTGGTAAAGCTGCAGTTAGATCATCACGACGCATGTACAGATTTGTAAGTAAATCATAAATCACGTCAGCTGTTATTCAGACAGTGTAGATGTACATTCTGAGCATTAAACTCTTCATTTCCTGCATTCTCATGTTCGTTTCTGCTGCAGTTTGTTCCTTTTCTGCATCAATTCGTCAAACACCAGCTTCTGAACTTACTTCAGTAAAGCTCTCAGGCTTTCTGCGCTGCCTTTAAAAGGTTTATTCTCCTTCAGATCACTTTTAAAATTATTCCTGCTGGATCAAAACACACATTTACACTGGATTTATTCCTCTGTCTTCTGTTTAACCTCTAAATGAGCACACGGCCTCATTTTAGTGATAAAATAAGTCATTTTGCTTTATTTCTACACCGCTGGGACGACAGATACAGCACATTTAGGCTGTAACTGATTAAAATTTTGATCAAATCTCCCTCCTAAATGATTGCAGCGGCACTAAATGCTTCTCAGATAGCTGCATAAACACGACACTGATTTACATGATGCTAACTGCTGCTATTGTGTCGCTAACTGACCGCTAATTATCTCATTAGTCTAGTTTGAGAAGAACTCAACTAGGAGAGATAACAGATATCTGATCTGCTGTCTGCCGATAACTACATGTAAATTACCAACAATTACTCAGGAGAGAAGCTAAATGCTAATTAAACAGCAAATGTTAGTGGAAGTTCTTCGTACGAAGCGGCAGCAAGACTCCTTATCATGAAAACTTGATAAAATCCTCTGAGAAAAACAACCTGGAGGTCTGTTAGAGACAAACTAAATGCTAAATATCCTGAGCATCATTATTAAAGTGTGAGAGACAGATTTTCCTCATTTTGTGAAACTGCAAAAAAAATATCGAAGAAATAGTAATTTGTTCTTTTACAATATTTGGCTAGAAAAACTATATTTTATAGATATTTACTGATTTACGGTTCAACTGTTTCTCTAGTCAGAACAAAAACATTCAATTTGACACATTTTTACACCATTTTCTGGTTTCTAATATATATGCAACTATTAATCGATTAGTTGCCAGTTGTTAAAATTGGAAGAATTTTTCTAAAAATCTCTGATTTGGGCAGCTTAAAATGAATATTGTCTGGTTTCTTTGCTCATCTTCACTGTCAGGTATTTAACAGTTTGTAACGTTAATGTCTGGAACAATTTAATGATATTTTACAGAATTAATTTACAGATAATTACGAGTAAAATCACACAAAAAATGTTTTCATTCATAAGACAATTGTGAAACCAAACGGGCCAAAACTGTCAACAACATCCACGTTAAAAATCTACATTTACTCTGTCTATATTCTGTAAATATTGTGGAAGCTGGAGACTTCCGATCATGAAAACTTGACAAATCCTCTGAGAAAAGTAACCTGGAGGTCTGTTAGAGACGAACTAAATGTTGAATATCCTGAGCACCATTATTAAAGAGTGAGGACGTCTGTTGGACAACTAATGACTTACCTGCAGCTGATAAACTGTGACTCTGAGGTGAATAAAATGACATTTATCCAGTCTGACCTGCTGCCAGATCCTGATTTATCCTGTCTCCATGTCAGGGATAATTTAAAACTACAAGTATTTAATAAAGGGTATAATTACGTGCAGCTCTGATATGGATCCTGATGCTGCAGATATTTAATAAACTCAGAGGAAATAATCCTAAACAACCTCAGCTGTTATCAGTCTAAACCAGGATTATATCAATTACAGGAGAGTCTCATTAACTGTTTTCTCTTCATATTAGTGAATTTTTAAATATTTTTGGGGACATCTATCAGTTGGGAATAGATGTAAAATTGTACAGCAAAGTAAATAAGAATCAAACTTTTTCTTTGGTCTGAAAAGTAGTAAAAGTCTTCCCCAGATAACTCCACACTACTTCCTTCATGTATCATTGTTGTGCCATACTTTCTCCCCCTTGGTAGGATTGTTGTTAGCAGGATGCTAACTCAGACGTTCAGATTAACAGAAAGTAACGCAGGTCAGATAGTCGTGTTTAGCAGCAGACAGCACAGATCGGATACTCAGATACCTCCATGCTGTTAAGCTCTTATCCAAACAGACTAATGACATAATTAGCGGTCAGTTAGCCGGAACAATAGCAGCAATTAGCAGCAGTTAGCAGCATGTGAATAGGTGTTGTGTTTATGCAGCTATCTGAGCACTTTAATGCATTAAGGACGAAGAAAAAGAGGTGAACATGTATTTAAATTTAATTTATTTTGCCTGAGACTCACAGATTTATGAGTTCTTGTGTTTGCAGATTCATCAGGTTATGTGGTTTGTTGCTAAAAAAAAGAAAATGTACCTTCTCCTTGCTTCTTATTGAGGTCTTTGAGTTGTTTCCATGTGCAATAAACAATGTGCACTGTAACGTGAACTATGCTTCTGGTACCTACGCTTATTTTTAATTCCAAAACCATATTTATTATTGCATTTTTTATTTAATATGTGGCTGTAAATACACTATTTAGAGCCTAAGAGCACTGACAGTGTATGACTGTATGACATCTAAGTCAAAAAGTTTCCCCTTCAGACCAGAGCTGAGCTCAGCAGCGTCAGAATAATTGCTTAAACTTCCCCTTTCCTGATCTCATTCCTACTAACTGGTATTTCTGTCCTAGTATTGGTATCGACCTCCTCCTCCTCTGATTTACTGAATGCTGACAGCAGATCAGTGTCTCCAACATGCTCCCTCGTTTAATGAATGAATCAACATCGCTGCCAGTTTAAGGACAAACAAACCGCCGACAGGGTGATGTGTGTTTATTGTGATGGACCTGGACCCCCGCAGAGAGCTCAGAATGGTTCTGTCCGCCTCCCCAACACCCAGAAAACATATTCAGACCAAGAATAAATGGATTTACAACCAGCCAAACATAGTAAGTGTGTTTTTAAGGACACTGTGGAACAATATTCAGGTTTTAATGTGTAGTTTTTTATAAATTAACAAGTTCTATAACAGATACCAGGTAGTTTATTATAAATTAACAGCTTCTATAGCAGATACCAGGTAGTTTATTATAAATTAACAGCTTCTATAGCAGATACCAGGTAGTTTATTATAAATTAACAGCTTCTATAGCAGATACCAGGTAGTTTATTATACATTAACAGCTTCTATAGCAGATACCAGGTAGTTTATTATGCATTAACAGCTTCTATAGCAGATACCAGGTAGTTTATTATACATTAACAGCTTCTATAGCAGATACCAGGTAGTTTATTATGCATTAACAGCTTCTATAGCAGATACCAGGTAGTTTATTATAAATTAACAGCTTCTATAGCAGATACCAGGTAGTTTATTATAAATTAACAGCTTCTATAGCAGATACCAGGTAGTTTATTATAAATTAACAGCTTCTACAGCAGATACCAGGTAGTTTATTTTAAATTAACAGCTTCTACAGCAGATACCAGGTAGTTTATTATAAATTAACAGCTTCTACAGCAGATACCAGGTAGTTTATTATAAATTAACAGCTTCTACAGCAGATACTAGGTAGTTTATTATAAATTAACAGCTTCTATAGCAGATACTAACAGCTTCTATAACAGATACCAGGTATTTTATTAATAAATTAACTTGTTTTCGAAAAAAAAAGCATTTTTTTTCAATGAAGATGACATTAAATTAATGATAAATCCAGTCTAGACATTGTTAATGTGATAAATGACTATTCTCACTGGAAACAGCTGATTTTTAATGGAATACCTCCATAGGGGTACAAAGGAACATTTCCAGCAACCATCACTCCTGTGTTCTAATGCTACATTGTGTTAGCTAATGGTGTTGAAAGGCTAAGTGATGATTAGAAAACCCTTGTGTAATTATGTTAGCACATGAATAAAAGTGTGAGTTTTCATGGAAAACATGAAATTGTCTGGGTGACCCCAAACTTTTGAACGTCTATTTGATAATAAGCAATACTACTATGAGTCTCAACTCTTTGTCTTTTAAAAAGGACCAAATAATGAATAATCTCAGGACACTTTAATATAAAAGACGTACACTACTAAAGAAAGACTATTAATTGATTAATTGGTGTTAATTAAATCAATTAAACATATTGTAACTCATAGGGCAAAAGAAGAGGGGCATGCATGTCAGAAAATGTACTGTAGATTTGTTGTAGTACCTGGTTGCTCCACCAGGTGGAGCCTCTTTAATGAGGTGGAGTTACAGGTGTGTTTGTTGATGGCCCATAAATGTCTCATAAAAACAAGATGAGCACCTGTAAGAGTCAAATAAAACAAGCCTCCCTCTCTGCTGTCCAACTACTAACTAAAGTTGTGTCGATGAATTCTGCAGCATCAGGATGTTAAAAAGGTGTCTGGCAGCTGTCCGGTTAACAAGCTACCTGAGGCTCATGCTAATGCTGAGCTAGGTTTTCCAAATCCTAACTGAGGCCAAGTGTGTCACTAGAGACGTTGCTAACAGGAGCAGCAGGATTCTGATTATCTTACTTTCAGAGAGCGAGATTAGAGGATAGTTGCCACTCTCATATCCCAAAAATGCAGCAGGAGCAAGAAGCTGGTTAGCTTAGCTTAGCATAAAGACTGAAAATTGATGGAAACTGCTAGCCAGGCTTTGTTCATACTCAAAAATTGTGTCACACATTATAAGTTAGGTTATACATAAACAGCATAGACTACAAGTTAGTTTAGTAGTTCAGCTAGCTACCTGAGGCTCATGCTAATGCTAAGCTAGGTTTCCCAAATGCTAACTGAGGCCGAGTATCTGACTATCTTACTTCCAGAGAGCGAGATCAAAGGATCAGTACCACTCTCATTTTGCAAAAATGCAACAGGAGCAAGAAGCTAGTTAGCTTAGTGAGATTAGAGGATCGATACCACTCTCATATCGCAAATAGCAGCTTGTTAGCTTAGCATAAAAACTGAAAACTGCTAGCCAAATTCTAGCAGTGTGTGAATTTGAACAAGAGAAAACGGTTCAAATTCAAAAATTGTGTTGGAAAATGACAAATAAGCAAGTTTGTCACATTTCACACTATTCCCTTAAAATTCCATTGACTAGGACAGAAATTAACCAGATTTTAAACAGCTTTTTCAGATTTACAGAAATTAGTAGAAGTAACTCTGTGAATACAAACAGAACAGAGCTGACTGATCCATTCGGAACGATGCAGTAACGTCTGAACTGGTCCTTAACTGGATGAACCCAGGAATCTTTATAGCTGATTGTAAAGTTATTGATGACGTTTGTAGAGGAGATCCTGCCTTATTTAGAGAGCTGGAGTCCTGCCAGGAAGCTGCTCTGGAAGGCAGAAAACTGAATAAACTAAAGACTTAAAGCTAAAGTCCTGAAATGGGACAAATTGGACAGGAGCTCCAACATGTCCTGTAAAGTCCTGTCAGCTCCTAATAACTGGCTCAGGATCAGCTCCACATTCATGGTTCTTTAGACTCAGTGATGCCTTCAAAGACATTTCTGACGAGGACTTGTTGTAGGATTCGTACGACAAACTAAATGCCTGGTGGTTAAAAATAGCCTCCGATGAGCCGGGCCTGCCTTTTATTTTGGTGTCAGATGTTTAAAATGCGTTTCTGGTGAGGTTTAAATAATGTCCTGGAGAACCTGTTTCCAATTGGAACCAGACAGCAGAGTGTGACTCCTCTAATGGGAAACAGCCCTGTGTCCTCTCGCTGCCAGCGGCTTTTAAATAATGCAGAAGTAGAAGAAGAAGAAGAAGAAGAAGAAGAGGAGGGCAGCAGGAGAATGTGGAGCAGAAACCAGCGGAGGCCAACAGTCTGAAACCACAACAGATATCCTGTAAGGACAGATGCAGGAAAACAGGTTTTTAGAGGACAAAGGCGGCTCTCTTCTTGTTTCTCATCTCCACCTTGTTTAGAAGTTTAGAACCTCCTGATACTGGATGTTCTGTGGCTTCATTAATTCCATTTAAAGTGCTTTTCCTGCTTTTCCTGCTCTCAGCGCCAGCGATGAATCAGCTTCCATTATCGCCATTGTGTCGCTGTCGTTGTTGAGGCCTGCTGGGTGACAAACTGAGGGGAAACCCAACATAAAACGTCTGAAAAAAACAATCTGTTGAAGTCTGGAGATGGAAGCAAAGCGACTCTTCAGCAGATTTTCCCTCATCTGGTGGTGAGCTGTCGATGCTTCGAATCCAAAGGGATTAAGATCTGGAGACCGACAATGTTCCTCTTCGTGTTCGTAAATCTATAGAATTTACAGATTGTGAACAGACGGAGGGAAAAACTTGTGTTTGTTCACGTCCAGTTTTATCGGATATGTGCATGAAGCATAACATAATCGCAAAACCACGACCGATAATACACACACTGTAAAAAAATAAACTAGAATAAAATAATGCAATAAAAGCGGTAAAAATCTGGCAGCCAGAGTGTCAGAAAAATACTGTAATGTCCAAAAAAATGTAAGAAAACAAAAAAATAACAGCAGGTACCTGTAAACTATTGACCTTCTTAGCTGATTAAAATTCAGTAAAATATCATAATTTTATGGTCACATATTGTAAAAAAAACAAGTACATATTTTTGATGTGGGAATTATTCACTATTTTCCTGTTTTTTTTAATAGTCAGCCTGTCAATTAATCATTTTGTTTCATTAATTTTGCCTGTTTTTTGTTGTTTTTTTTACACTCAACATGTAAAATTTGAATTTTCTGTGATTTTGCTGGATATTATCTGTAATGTAAATAAAAGGAAAATCTGTAAAATTGCAGTAAAAATATTTGGCTTAATATACATACTTTTTCTCTCAAAAAATGTCAGTTATCTGTAAAATATTGATGTTTTTAGCTGATTTAAACACACATTTAAATTTAAATTCAGAGTAATTTTATGGTCAGGCATAGTCAAAGAATATATTATTATTTGTAAAAATACAAATCTTAGATGTGGCGATTATCAACATGTAAATGAATCCTTTTTTCTGTGATTTCAGAAGTCTCTCCCAATGTTTCACCTTCTTCTAAGGTTCCAAAGAGCACTGATGTGACGACTTTTCACCTCCCAAAAGACTCCATAATTCATGAAAACAGTGGTATATAAAATCATGACACACTTGATTACTTCAAGGACCAAATGAAAGTTGAATTTTTTTTTTTCAGTTTCTACAGTTTATGACTTTACTAAATGGTGTAATTTCTACGTTTTTACATAAATGCTAGCTTGTTTTGGGGTTCAGAGTTGAATCAGCAGCACAGAGTTCTGGATGAGGAGCACAAGGTCAGATCTGAATGTCATCAAAAGAAAAAACACTATTTCAGAAGTCTTTACCAGTGTTTCACCTTATTAGGAAGGTTGCTACACCATCACACACCTGTTTTCGTCAGAGTTGTATGAAGAATCTAAGTTAAATCAGAGCTTTGTGTTCCAACCAGAGAACCGGTCCAGCATTAAGACGGTCTGCTTCATTAAGGAGGACTTCAGACTGAAAAGCTGCTGTTTACATTTTTCCTGGATGATCGTAGGAGTAGGAGGATTGTTGGAGGCCTAGATAACAACAGACAACGTGGAGAACAAGTGGACCAGCTGTTTGGATTCAGACTGGAAGTTAAACTCATTTATGAAGCAGGTTTTCTGTATTTCTGCAGTAAAATATCCGCAGCCTCGGTTGAAATGTGAAACCTGGAGACTCCTGGCTCTGCTCCCTAAAACACCACATGACATCCTCCTACCAGTTTACATGCACACAGGATTAACTGCTGGGGGATTATCAAGGTGGAAAATATCATGTTTACTGATATTTCATCATCTGGAAACTGGCCCAGGAGCTCCTCTATACTTTCATTACTGTAAATAAATCCATTGAAAAGATCAACACAATGAAGAGATCCAACCTACATGTTCTGCCTGAGCAGCCAAACCTCATCTATCTCCATGGTTGTTAAAAAAAAAAAACACACAAATGAATCACAGAGGGTCACATCTTCGATCTTTCAGCCTCACCAGAGCCCCAAATGTGAATTAATCAGTGGCTGAAAATAAACTCCAACTAATGTATGTAATGTTTGCTTCTGTTTGCTCAAAGCATCAGCATCCACAGGTAAAGAAAAAAACTAAACAAAAACTCAACCAAACTTGAGATTTACATCAGAAAGGGTTGGAAAATTGAGTCAATAAGTAACTGAACCTGGTCTAAAGTGGTCCAGATGCAAAAAAACGCATTAAAATCTTTGATCTGAGAGCTCTGTTGTCCGGGGCATTCGCCCCTGGTAGGGTCTCCCAAAGCAAACTGGTCCTGGGGGAGAGACCAGACTAAGAGCGATTCAGAAGACCCCAATGAAAGCACAAAAAGGTGAAGCTGCCACCTCGCCTGGGTTAGGATACCGGGACCTTCCCCTGGAGCCAGGCCTGGAGGGGGAACGTCTGGTGACTGAGCCATGGGACTCGGTCGGGCATGTGGAGGAAGTCATCGTTGTGGCTTCATGTTGGGCCAAAGAGTCGATTTTAAACTAAACAAACAGCACCAACCAACATGTAGATCATCCAAAACAGCAGCTAACTCATCTGTTTTACTCCTCAGGAGGTCTTCTGCTGGATCACCAGGTGATAGATTTGAAGAAATCAGATGAATATGGACAGCTGTTATCACTTGCCAGGTAAAAATGATTAAATATGCTTCAGATATTAGTATTTTATGTTGGTATAGAATTTATTCAGGCTAATAAAGCTGCAGGTAGAGAATTCAGAGCTTGGTGGAACATTTAGTTCATCTACAGTCTACAATCTACAGTTCATCTAATTTTTCCCCATTTGATTGGTTGAAAAGTAGATTTCCTTTGGTTTTCACCAGTTCTATTGGTAATTAATCTACTGTTGATGGAATAATCACCCCAGGAGACCATTTTAAGTTTAATTTTTAAACATAAAAACTGAACTGGATCATTCTTAAACTACAACGCGCAAAAAAATTAACAAAAATTAGCATGAACTAGACAAACTCTGACTTGAAACTTGTGTCTTTTACAGACGTTTTCACACTTTCTACAGTTTCTTCTACAGTTTTTAGATGTTAAAGTGTTCCACCATGTTTTTATGTAGTTTATTATGTGGATCAGAGTCATTAGTTGTCAAGGCATTAAATTAATGGTCAACAATTTCAATAATCAATTTATTCTTTTGAGTAATAAGGGGTAAAAAGTCAAAATTCTTGAATTTCTGCTTCTTAAAACAAAATATTTTCTTGTTTCTTTCCTCCTCTGTGACAGAAAATTTAACATTTTTGTATTGTGGAAAAATCACACATCTGAGGATGCCATCTTTGGATCTGAGTGACATTTTTCACCATTTTCTGTCATTAATAGATAATTTGAGCCCAGCAGCAGCTGATTAATTAATCCTGTTGGATTCTAACTACATCTCTGCAGAGACTAATCATCCTCCACTATCAGGAGCAGAGAAGCTGATTTTAGCTGTTAAAACAACCTACAAATTGCATTAATCCCTGTATTTTTCCTCAAACAAACCACAGGGGAAGCTCAGCCATTTAACTTTCCCATTTGTTTTGGTTCAACAAGGTTCCACATGGGGGAGACATGCTCCTCCTCACAGCTACAACACCCTTTTTTTCTGTTGGGAAGGAGAGAAAAAAGTGTAGAAATTCATAAATATTTCCTCTTTGGGGAAGTCTTACAGAAACCCAGAGCTGTGTGGAGTCTGAGCAGAGACAGACTTCCAGAGGTGGATGGAAAAAAGAAGTTATTTCAGGAGAACCATGAGATCAGAGCGACGGGAAAACACCTCAGCTGTTTGTCAACTCTGCCATGGATTCGTCCTCTGAGGGCCCAGCGAGGACGTAAAGCAGCGACGGACGGACGGAGGAGGAGGAAGCAGCAGAAAGCTCGGCTGGAGGAGGAAAAGCCAGTTAGTGGGAGAAGCAGAGGCAGAGAGAAGGTGGGGGAGTGGAGGAGTGAGGAGCCCCGATCTTCCAAAAAACAAGAAGAAGAGGAAGAAGGAGTGATAAAGTCATGGGGCTTTGTGCTGTTCTGATCATCTGCCTCTCCCAGGCTGAGCTGGCCAGAGTTTGGGCTCAGGAGCTCCAAGGTAAGACCTTAAATATCCACATTTTATAGACACGGCCTCAAATATCCACATTTTATAGACACAACGGCCTCAAATATCCACATTTTATAGACACAACGGCCTCAAATATCCACATTTTATAGACACAACGGCCTCAAATATCCACATTTTATAGACACAACGGCTGAATTTCTGCTGTCTGGAAACCTCTGAAATATTACCTGACCTAAATTCTTTGCAGAAAGTCTGGCAGCTGCATGCTTCAAGTGTTTTTGGTTGCATGTTTAAAGTCTCTACAGATGTGCATGATGCTTGAAAATCAGCATTTATTCAGGTCCTGTACTTTTGTGCTTCTTTCCGTCCAGCTGATTTTCTCTGCATCACCTGTAGTCTGCCATTCTCTGCATGTATGTATTTCGGTTCTCCTTGGAGATGCATTATTTTTAGCCAGCCCCCATTCTTCTGCTGCTCCTCCTCCAACTATCAGAGCTGCTCCACTTTCCCTCTCCTGTGGTCCCAGATCCTCTGATCGGAGGCCGAACGCTGCGACGCATCCTACCAGCACAAACCCACCACAAGAATCCACCACAGGAATCCCCTCTGGGCAGCAGAAACCCACTCTGGGCCTCTTTTAACTCACTTTAACAGCTTCACATTAGTGGACTAACAGGTAGCGCTAGAACCACTGCGATTCAGGCGTTCTGATCCAGATCTCGTTCTCAGAGCAGCTAACGCTCCGGCAGAGTTGCATAAAATCGTCTGCCCTCGTTTCCTCGGAGGTCAGGACCATAAAGACCTCCGTCATCTGCCACCGATAAGAGTTCAGCAAAGTCAAAAGTTCAGAGATTCAGCAGAAATGAAAAGTTTCGGGTTCAGGTGCTCCCTGACTGCATTTCTTGTTTTCTGAACAAAAGTTTGGGGTCACTTAGAAATGTCCATATTTCTGAAAGAAAAGCAGTTTTTTTGTTCAATGAAGGTAACATTAAATAAATTATAAATGCAGTCTAGACAGAAAAAAATAAAAAAATACTCAAGTAAGTTAAATACTTTAAAACTGAACTTCAATGCAATACTTAGTAAATGTGCTCAGTTGCTTTATATTAATGACCCCAACAATAACAACAGAATCCCAAGTTTTTTTAATTTGAACAGAAATCCATCACTTCTCAGATAAAAACCATGAAGCATGGTGACTTTTGACTGGATTTTAACACAATTTGAGCTTTTTGAAAATGTCAGAAGCTGGCAAACTTACACTACTGTTCAAAAGTTTGAGGTCACTTAGAAATGTCCTTATTGTTGAAAGAAAAGCTTTTTTCAATGAAGATAACATTAAATGAATGATAAATCCAGTGTAGACATTGTTAATGTGGTAAATGACTATTGTAGCTGGAAACAGCTGATTTTTAATGGAATATCTCCATAGAGGTACAGAGGAACATTTCCAGCAACCATCACTCCTGTGTTCTAATGCTACATTGTGTTAGCTGATGGTGTTGAAAGGCTAACTGATGATTAGAAAACCCTTATGCAATTATGTTAACACATGAATAAAAGTGTGAGTTCTCATGGAAAATGTGGCATTGTCTGGGTGACCCCAAACTTTAGAACGGTAGTATAGATGTAAACTAAGGTTAGAGACTGTATTGTATTTATTTTTCTGAGACGGTTTCTTATTTTACAGCATTTTTCTGGGCTGCTTCTTTTGCATTTTTTACAGTGTATTGTGCAGGTTTGATTGGTAGCAGGTTACATGTACTCAGATGTAATCAGATTACAAAAAGTAGGTAACTAATGAAAACAGATTACATTTGATAAACTGTGTAATTAGATTGGTGAAAGATTACATGATTAGATTCTAATTGCATCTTTTCATGATCACAGTAAGTTTCCAGTTGTGCTAACGGTGACAGAAATCGTGTTTATTTCTGTTTTTTAGCTCTGATTCATTTCTCTTCCTTTTTATTTACGCTGACAATCAAAGACGTGATTTGAACGAATCAGAAAGTTTATTTCCACAGTAGGAAGGTTTACAGGATGCTAACGGTCAAAGCCATCTGCAGCTGTAGGGCTGCAGTCAACCAAAGAAGATCTGGATCGACTAATGTAACCCATCGAATAAACTATCGAAATGTTCCACAGAGCACCGAATGCACTCAGTCTGCTGGCGGTTTTAGCCTAAATGACCTCTAGATCAACATTAAAAACTCAAATTTGCAGCTTTTTTTTTTTTTTAATCATTTGAACCTAAATTATTTTATAAAGAAATGATGTGGACAGATCAAATTTTAGACCATATCAGCCGGTGATCGCAGCACAAGAACTACTGAACAATAAAACGTGTAGTTAGTCTGGAGCCGATTGAGAAATGTTTAGGAAACGTTAAATGACTTCTCCACGCTTTCCATCGAGGTCACACTAATTTTTATTAATTTTTTAAAATGTTCCTCACTACCCCTATGTAGATATTCCATTAAAAATCAGCCGTTTCCAGCCAGAATAGTCATTTACCACATTAACAATGTCTAGACTGGATTTATCATTCATTTAATGCTATCTTCATTGAAAAACTGCTTTTCTTTCAATAATAAGGACATTTCTGAGTGACCCCGAACTTTTACTGGTAGTGTTTAACACTAATACTTCCTCCTAAACCTAAAGTTGTGACTAAGACGTTACCTTCAGTGTCAGTTTCACCAAAGGAAAACAATATCTGCTGCTAAAATGTGAAGCTGAACCACAGAAAACCAACAGATGTGAGACTTCGACATTTACTGGAATCTTGTTGTTTAAAATGGATAAATTGCACAGAAATGAAATGTGTTTCTAGTAATAATCAAGTGCACTTTGATATACGTTTGGTTAGCCGGAGGTTTGTCCTCATTTCTAACTAAAACAAACACAACTCGAAAGGCATTCAGAGTGCATTCCCCCTCCAAGGCTGCTCATTCCCCCGTGTAGCATAGTCAGAAATGCAGCATTTTTTCCTCCGCCAATGAACAGCAGGGTTATGTGATGATCGACGTCTGTCCATCTGTCTGTTAACAACATTACTCAAAAACAGACTAACAGATTTGGATGAAATTTTCAGGGAAGGTCAGAAATGACACAAGGACCAAATGTTTATATTTTGGCAGTGATGCGGCTTATAGTCTGGATCTGTGGATTTGTTAAGGATTCTACTACAAATCCACCACTGAGGACTTATCGGGACTTATCCATCAGAAATGATACAAGGAACAATTGATTAAATTGTGGGGGTGTTTCTGAGTCCCATCTATTCCCGCTGCCCATGACATATTTAGGTCATGTGATTCGGTATCCGTACATAACGTACACATGCATAACACACGCCTGTGCTCAGCACAAGGTCATTTTGTTTGTGGGTACATCTATACTAAATGGACACATTCTATGGTGATTTTTGCCTTTTGTTTTTTAAAGATTTCATCCGTCAGAAATGATACGACGACTGAGCAGCCTTGGAGGAGGACTGTGCTCTGAGTGCTTTTCTAGTTTATAAATGCAGCATTTGTTTATTAGGTATTGATAATCTGAAATCACGGCAACATAGAATGTGTCCATGAAAATTTCATCCAAATCTGTTAGTCCATTTTTGAGTAATGTTGCTAACAGACAGATAAACATACGTACGCCAATCGTCACATCCACTACCAGTCAAAAGTCTGGACACACCTTCTCATTTAATGCTTTTTACTTATTTGTATTATTTTCTATATTGTAGATTAATACTGAAGATTAACACTTCTTTGTTTACAACACAATTCCATATGTATTGTTTTATAGTTGAAATGTTTTCAGTATTAATCTAGAATGTAGAAAACAATTAAATTAAACCATTGAACGAGAAAAAGGTGTGTCCAGACCTTTGACTGGTAGTGTACTAATCTGAGTTAAATGACTGCAGAAACTTTAAACATTACAATCAGAGCAGACAGATCGTTAGCTGGCCGTCAAAATCAGCTCCAAAAGTAAACAGAAAATATCTGAGGTCGTTCATCGCTCACATCAAACACTTCCTGAACTCTGATCGATTAGTCTGAATGGATCAGAACAGCACATTTCTGTCCTCCCTCCTCTTGATTGGTCCAGCTGCCAGGGTTTCTGATGGTGTGTTATGGTTACTGCTGTTCTCCTCCCATGCTATAAGCTGCTTTAACACAATAAAACCAGCGCTAACACAGCTAGCGGTGACCTCAAAGTGATTTCTGCTCCGCTAATGATTCCTGATGCCAGAAATCTGCAGGTGCTTCACTAATCCCCGTCCTGACGGAAACAGTCTCATGTGAGCGCTTCGGGGTCGAGGCTTTGTTTGTATCTCCAGACTTCATCATGTCTCCTCTGCTGTGTTTGGACACTGAACAACGGTTTGGTTCTGATGTCGACCTTTTGTTCTCTGAGGACGAGGCCTGCAGATTCTTCTCTTTTCCTGATGGATCCTCGCTTCAAAATGTTGTATGTTTACAGAGAAACAGACTGGATCCATCAGAAAACATTGTAGAACATGTAGCTTTTATCTTTAGCTGTCTGTGCCTCTAAAGACTGAATGATTTATGTCAATAAATAGTTGTAATTTTGTAGAAGCAATAAAAGGCTGCTGTGCTATGGAAAAGAAATAGAAAGCAGGAGATGGGTGAATAGGAAACAGGAGCGTGGGACCCGATAAAGGGATGAATGAAGACAATCCATAGAGCTTTAAGGCCGTGTCCTAGTTTGATGTGACTCCAACACCCACTAGATTTACTGAGGTGGTTGCTGCAATGCAGACATCAGAGGAGGCAGAAACAACGAACCGGAGCTGAACTAGTTATTCTATTTTTATTATTCTCACTGTCGATTAACCGGTCGATCGCTTTCTCCATTAATAATGAGGCACAGATAGAAAAATGCAGCAGTTTAGTAGAATAAAGTAAATGGGTTTGATTCAATGTCCTGATTTTTAGCTTAGATTTTGGTTAATTTTCCAAGATGAAACCGAACATCACACACGTTTAGTTCAAGGACCATTGGGAAGATTAAAGTTTGATGTTTTTTTTCTATTTTTACAGGTTTTTTTTGCTATAAATAGAAACAAACATGCTTTTTAAACTCATTAAATTTGGGTGCTTTTGAGAATAAAGCAATCTTGAAGGAATATCCTGATATTTAGCTTACATTTGAATAATTTTTTTACAATGAAACCAAACATCACACATGATTCATTCCAGGACCACTGGAAAGATTAAAGTCTGATGATTTTTTCAGTTTTTACAGTTTTTTATGATGATAAATTGTCTAATTTTGGTGATTTGAAAATAACTCGCCTTTCAAACCTGTTGACAAATTTAGTTGTTCAGACGTTTAATTGTTTCTTAGGGTGTTTTTGAGGAAAAACATGATCACTGAAATCTCCTAAAATTCAAAATCTGTGAAAATTATCTCATAATTCACTGTAGCTAAAAGGAACTTGAACAGTTTAGTCTGTAGACTTTGCGGTCACATCTGCTTTTTACTGGTTGCAGTAATCTGGATCACTAGCAGACGAACAGTTTGCTTAAATGTCCTGATTATTAGCTTAGAGTTGGAGATTTATCCTGACAGAGTTGTCATATCTGCTTCGATTAAACACTATAGGACAGGGAGAAATCTGAAGAATTTTTCAGTTTTTTTTAACCTTTTCTGACTTTGATCAATGCTGTGATTTTGGGATATTTTAAAGAAAACATGCTTTTCAAACCTGCTGGCTGGTTTTGGGGTTCAGAGGGTTGATGGAATAGTGTAGTGTTTTGGGAAATATCCAGTTTTTTTTCTCTAACAGAGACTTAGATTATAAGATCAGTATGCTGGTGCTCTAAATGATCAGGTTAGAAGCAGAGTGGTCTAACCCACAAAAAGTGAGTTTTATATCATTTCTGTAATATTGTATGGTCTACATTTTAGCAACAAACTGGTCTAACCCAACCCAGATATAGCGTTACAGTAAATGTTAGACCATTCTGGAAAACACAAAACTTTGAACCCATTTTTCTCAAAAACGACAGAAAGTGGGTTAGACTATTCTGCTTCCAAACCCTCAGATATGAAGCTTGTTGCAGCAGCTGATCAGCCTACTTATGTACACTCGCTGGTCACTTTATTAGGTAGGTTCAGTCAAAACTGAAAGATTTCCAGTTCAATGTCACAGAAATGTGGAGAAACCAGAAAATATTCACATCTCAGAAGCTAAAATCTGAGAATTTGGACTTTTTTTCTTTAAAAAAATAACTAACTCAACAGAGGACACTGCTTCAATGCATCACCTCAGAACACCTGATGTGTTTGTTAATCAAACCAAACAAGCTTTTAGGATTACAGGTTTTACTCTACACTCCACACATGTGGGATTAAAGAGCAGGAACATCCGTCTTTTTGCAGATCCAGATACAAACTGACACCATAACGGCAGGAACAATCTAAATTTAGAGGTCTGTCAGGATCCTTTTCATGCATGTTTACAGTCAATCTACGCAGATTTGTCACATCTGTCACGTTGGGAGTTTCATTCTTCCGTCAAACCTCACCGTGTTTTTCTGCACCAGTTTGCACATTCCCAGTGCAGCGTCCACATGTGTCTGCCAGATCTGATGCTACGAGGTCGGCTCATGTCCTGACGCGAAGCCCGGCCCCCTCTTGAACTCTTTTTAGCCCCGTTTTGTTGGAAGTTCATCCAGACCCACATGCAGCCACTTAGAGGTTCGAGATGTTCCAGGAAAGAAAACAAGTTCGACACCGAGGGGGAAGTTTGTCGAGCAGAGATCTGAAAGTGACCCATAAAGTTTAACGGTGGTCGTCCTCCTCTTCCTCAGCTCTTCCTCGTCATTTCCCTGCTCAGCTGTTTGGTGGTGATGATGATGATGATGATGATGATGATGAGAGTCAATCTGACCCAGTTAGGCGCCTCTAGTTGTGAAGCTGAGGAAATAACTTCTACTGCAGCGTAATCAAACAGGATTCCTCATTAGAACGATCTCCCCAGAGTTTGTGATAACCTCTCTGTGTTTCTGTCCCACTTTATCTCTTAACCCTCGTGTCGTCCTGCGGGTCAAATTGATCCGTTCTAAAATTTGAAAATGTGGGGAAAAAAAAAATAAAAAAATTCACAGTGAAACTCCTGATGTCCACATTTTCAACATTTTTGGGAAATTTTTGAAAATTTTTTGGTGGAAAAAAGAAATGTTAAAAAAATGTTTTCTTTAAGAACAGTCACGCAAAAAAAATTTCTTTGCGTGAATGTTCTTAAAGAAAACATTTGAAGTTTTACCGATATCCATGTAATCACTTTAGATATTTTAAAGATTTTTTGGGAAGATTTTTACTCATTGAAATATTTATAAAAATTTTCTTGCCAAATTTGGGAGATTTTTTTTTACAATAAAACTTTTAAGGGAAACTTTTAAGGAATTATTGGAATTTTCTTCCTGAAGGTTTTGCAAATTTTCAGAGTTTTGGAGAATTTTTTTGCTGAATTTTTGGATTTTTTTCAGACAAGGAACCAATATTTTTTGTGTCTGTAAATGAAGACAACAGGAGGGTTAAGTTTATTTTTTTCTGTTTCTTTATCACTGTGTTTTACCTCTTAAACAACAGAAAACGTCTCCATCAGAATCTTTATGCAATGTGGTGAGGTGTAACATTCTAATCTTACAGTAAACTGTATCTAACAGCAGGAGAAACAGGAAGTCACTGCATCCGGCCAATAGTCAGGTGGATAACCTGCTGTAAAACCACAGTCAGCTGTGCACGCATGATTTCTGCATCAACATGTTCATTCAGGGGCTTTTCAGATGCTGATAGACAGATTTTATTATCTTTGGGCACAGCTAGGCTACCTGTTCCCCTCATTTCCAGTCTTTATGCTAGGCTAAGCTAAAATAAGCCGTTATTAATCCCACACTGAGGCAGCAAAGGGGTCACCATTAGTAAAAAAAAACAAAACATAATAAAGAAACATACATGAGTAATCCTACCAGCTGCTGCAAATAGCTTCATATTTATGGTAAAAATAAAAATCTTGTAGTGAAGTCTCTGAAAGAGTGCAAAAGGGGATATTTCCCAAAATATTGCACTGTTTTGTCCTCTCTGTGAACCCCTACATATACAAGCAAGTTTGAAAAGCATGTTTTGGTGATTATCAGCTTTCTGACATTCTTTAAATGCATCATGTGTGACATGCGTCCTATCAGGAAAAAATAATTAATAATTGTAATATTTAATCAAAATGATTGTACGCCTTGTTCATGAATAAATCATTTACAGGAAATCCAGTAAAATTCTGTGTTTCTCATCAGATCTTTGAAGATATGATTCACTGCGACCAACAGTCTCAAAAACTCTGAGTTCTCAGATGAACTGCAGGCAGTGTTTCCACAGAGCAGAGAGAATAAAACCTCCAGGATCAATAGAATAAATGCAGCATGGCTCAGAAAGTTGTTGGAGATACATCCAGCATGGTGAAACATCTTTCTAGTTGTTGGAGATACATCCAGCATGGTGAAACATCTTTCTAGTTGTTGGAGATACATCCAACATGGTGAAACATCTTTCTAGTTGTTGGAGATACATCCAGCATGGTGAAACATCTTTCTAGTTGTTGGAGATACATCCAACATGGTGAAACATCTTTCTAGTTGTTGGAGATACATCTAACATGGTGAAACATCTTTCTAGTTGTTGGAGAAACATCCCGCATGGTGAAACATCTTTCTAGTTGTTGGAGATACATCCAACATGGTGAAACATCTTTCTAGTTGCTGGAGATACATCCAACATGGTGAAACAGCTTTCTAGTTGTTGGAGATACATCCAACATGGTGAAACAGCTTTCTAGTTGTTGGAGATCCATCCAGCATGGTGAAACAGCTTTCTAGTTTTTGGAGATACATCCAGCATGGTGAAACAGCTTTCTAGTTGTTGGAGATACATCCAGCATGGTGAAACAGCTTTCTAGTTGTTGGAGATACATCCAGCATGGTGAAACAGCTTTCTAGTTGTTGGAGATACATCTAGCATGGTGAAACAGCTTTCTAGTTGTTGGAGATACATCCAGCATGCTGAAACAGCTTTGTACAGCTGATGAACAAAGCAGAAACAAAAAGCCCCTGTGCAGTTTGTAAAAGTCAATATTATCCTCTACAGGATCCACAGCCACCAGGTTTTTCAGGATTAGTAACATCTGTGGCCAAGTTTTTTTTTCTCCAATTTCTACTAAATAGATAATCAACAAAATTAAACTTTACTTTTTTCAGTTTTATGATTTATGGCAGGGGTCACTAACTGGCGGACCGCGGTCCGGGTTCAGACCCAGACGCCGTTTTCTCCGGACCCGGACCTGTAATCAGTAAACTGTAACGGGATTTTAAAGTTGACAGGTCGCTTCTATTATACCTGCACAGCTTTTCCAGTGTTTATGGCATTAATTTATCAGCTCAGGAAACACACTGACCAATTACGTACGAGTTCAGCCATCCCATGTGACTCTACTCAGCCACTGAAGCCTAAAGCTAAAGCTCTGCGTTCAGAATACAGTTGAGAGGCGAGGAAAAAACGAGATGAAGACAGGAAAAAAATAGCAGTAAAGCGACAGCGAGAGGAAGAAGCTTTCTCAGCTATGAACATAACCAAAACTAAATGTTGTTCCAGACTAATTGATAAGCTCCAGATGTGTTTGAGAATGACCCTAACACCGTTCAGGCCACGATTTAAACTACTGACAGGACAAGCTGCAGCTCAGTTCTCTCATTAAGCAGCAGGGATATAAGGGGAGTGATAGACAGGAAAAAATGTAAACGCCGTCAATTGTTTACATTTTTGGAGATTTAGATGTTTTTAAATATGTAATTAAGTTGGTTCAGGTTGTTCAGTCATTTTTTCAAGTTCTGCACCTTATTTTCAGATGTACAGTTATATCAAAACTTATTAAAAAACATTGTCAAAATGTTTTTGAATCATACTGAACTCATTTGATTTGACGGTCAGTTTTTGATTATATGCAGATGCTAATAAAACTACTAGGTTACATCAACATTTATCACACTAATTCATGTTAGACATTATGACATTTGTTTTAATAAATTTTCTCTGACTGGACTTCTTTGAATTTTAGTTGAATACCTCTGATTTATGGTATTACGACTGTCTTTCCTCACAAAATATATGTCTGAGTTCTCTCTGCTTCTAGTAGTGGTTGCTGTTTCCATAGAGGTTCAGGACTTTAGATCACAGAGAAAAACTAGTCCACAGTGAGTAAAAATGTGACAAGAGTGAAAAACAGGCAGAAACTGTGAGTAAAAAGTCAAAAACTAACTAACCAACGGTCCAAATACTGAATATTCAGCAGTGAATTCTAGACTCTATCTTAGACATTTATGTTTGAGCACAAATGCATAAAAAAGCTAAAAGTATGTAAAAAGCAAAATATAATGTCTATGCTGTCAGTCATTGTTGAAGATATTTCATTCACTCCTCTGGTAAGAGTCTGGAACTTCAGCCGAATTCACCTTCAGCCAGAACAGCATTAAAATGACGTCCTGGTTCAAGTTCTCCCACAGCAACCTGGAAAAAACATTTCTGAACCACTGTTCTGCTGAGGGCCAAATACAGAGCTATTGTCTAAAATACCGTCAATGTGGGCGCTTTAACCGGAACAAACAGACTCAGAAACGCCAATAAAAATACCTCAAAACCAAAGCTAGAAATAAATACGAGGACATGATGGAGGGTCCTGACATAGTTCTGGTCATATGTAGTAAACACACTTTAAAAAAATGAGGAGAGAAGTGAACCTCGGTCTCGTCTTTCTCAACATGTTCACAACATGCTGTCACTTCATAGCTCATTACAGCTCCCAGAAAACCCCGACAGAAAACTGGATTCTGTCCTCGGTTTGAGTAGGAAAAAGCTTCATCCTGCTGAAACGTTGAGCATCAGTTACAAAGTCTAAACATCCATCTACGATCTGTTGAGCAGATGTCACCGAAGCCCACACAGACGTAGGAGGAAGAGCTGAAGATGTGCAAACGGAGGGATTATTGGAGCACAGAGCGGCGCTGGCGGCTTCACCGTTAGTCAATCAGCAGCTAGAACGCAGCCGGCCACATCGTCACTTTAACAGGCACAAATTAAAACTAAATCATGACAGTGTTTCTGTGTGACAGACGTAAAAGTCTCCTGAACATGGAGCTCAGTTCACCTGCTAATCATCCAGATTACAGCAACCAGTTAAAAGCAGATGTGACCACCAAGTCTACAGACTAAACTGTTCAAATTCCTTTTAGCTGCAGCTTTTTATGAGAGAATTTTCACAGATTTTTAAATTTAGGACATTTCAGCGATCATGTTTTTCCTCAAAAACACCCAAAGAAATGATAAAACATCTGAACAACTAAATTTGTCAGCGGGTTTGAAAGGCAAGTTATTTTTAAATCGTCAAAATTAGGCAATTTATTTTTAGAAAAAACTGTAATAACAGAAAAAAATCATCAGACTTTCATCTGTCCAATGGTCCTTTAATGATTCATGTGTGATGTTCGGTTTCATCATAAAAATTAAACAAATCTAAGCTAGAAATTAAAATATTTGAGCAAAATCACTTTAATCTCAAAAGTACTCAAATAAATGATTAAACTTCTGAACAACAAAGTTCTTTAGTGGGTTTGAATTTTTTTGTTTTTGTTTGTAAATTGTCAAAATTAGACAATTTATCATCGCAAAAAAACTTCAAAAATTTTAAAAATCATCATACTTTCATCTTTCCAACAGTCCTTGAACTAATCATGTGTGACATTTAGCTTCATCACAAAAATTAACTAAATCTAAGCTAAAAATCTAAATATTTGATCAAAATCACTTTATTCTCAAAGGCATCCTAATAAATGATTAAACCTCTGAACAACAAAGTCCTTCAGTGGGTTTGAATGTCATGTTTTTGTTTGTAAATTGCCAAAATTAGACAATTTGTTACAGCATAAAAACTGGAAAAACACAAAAATTGCCAGATTTTCAAGTTTCACTTGAACTAATCTTGTGTGATTTTCACTTTAGTCAAACAAATTAACAACATATCAGCTAAAATCAGGATCTTTCATCAAAATCAATTTATTCCACATCTCTCATTTAAAAATTTGCCAAAAATAAACTGTTTGCAGTCATGAGATTCTGGTAAAAACCAAAAATTCTGCGCTCCTCATCACATTTGAGAAACTATTACCAACTAAATTGGGACCAACAGTTAACAGTGAACTGTGTTCACACAGAGCAGAGATTAGACAAGCATAGAAACATATTTAAAATATAGTTAGTTCATTATCTGTAGCATGACATGTTCTGCAGTATTTGAAACTCCTGGTGGGACTTAAATAAATGTTAAACATGTTGGTTCCAAGATTTTTCTATCTTTGTCAAAATAAATAACTGAAAAACTTCAATTTTTTTTCCTTTTTTTTAAAAAAAAGATTTCTAGGATTCTTCTAGTCGTGGTTGTTCTGTTTCCATAGAGCTGCAGAACTTTATATAACAGTAATAAATGAACCAAACAGTGAGTAAAAACGTGACAGGAGCAAATAAACACCCAGAAACTGTCTGGAGTTCAGAGGGTTAATCAGTAAAAGTCTGGAATTTAGAGTTTCCTGTTTTATGAGCTGAACTCAGTCGGCCTCAAACTGACGGTCACTAACAGGTGAAGAGTTACAAGAAAAATCATCCTGACCCTGCAGAGTTCAACAAACATCTGCTGGTGTGTGGGTTTCTGAAGGGATCTTCATGATTTAGTCACCATAATACCGTCTTGTTCTAGATGATCGGACTGTCCTGGATGGAGACCAGTCCAGCTTCCACAGAACCAGGACAGAACAGCAGATCCCACAGAAACACCGAGCAGCTCGTAATACTCAGACCGAAGGAGGAAGAGGAGGAGGAGGAGGAGGAGGAGGAGGAGGAGGAGGAGTGGATATCAGCACCCTGCCAGACAACATGACTCGCATCGTGGTGAGATTAAACTTTACTAAACCTTTCTTATAGTCACTGCTGCTGCTGTCAGGCCTCCTGTTGTCATTTACAGCTTGAAATAGTGAAAAACAACTAAAGCAGGGATAACTAATTAATTAACTGCTTATTTCTGACACTACCATTCAAAAGTTTAGGGTCACAATTCCATGTTTTCCATGAAAACTCACACTTTTATCCATGTACTAACATAACTGCACAAGGGTTTTCTAATCATCAATGAGCCTTTCAACACCATTAGCTAACACGATGTAGCATTAGAACACAGGAGTGATGGTTGCTGGAAATGTTCCTCTGTACCCCTATGGAGATATTCCATTAAAAATCAGCTGTTTCCAGCTACAATAGTCATTTACCACATTAACAATGTCTACACTGGATTTATCATTCATTTAATGTTATCTTTATTGGAAAAAAACAGTTTTTCTTTCAAAAATAAGGGCATTTCTAAGAAACCTGTAGTGTATACCAATCAAGACGGCAGAAAATGTGTTGACTTTATGGTTGGAAGTTTTTAGCAGTTTCTTTTAATTTTATTAATCAATGACACGAAATGAAGTTGGTGGATATCATTTCTGATGTTGCTGCTTTAAATGCAGTCATGCAACAGAAGCTACTCCATTTTTGTAGATTATTATCTATCATTGTAGATTATTATCCAGTAACGTAGATTATTATCCATCATTGTAGATTATTATCCAGTAACGTAGATTATTATCCATTATTGCAGATTATTATCCATTATTGTAGATTATTATCCACTAGGGCCACCGTGACACTATTACAGCACACTGTAGCTCATCTACGCTATCAGAACTCTGAGTGGAGGGCGTTAAGCTTCACAGGAGACTTTGTCATGGTGTCCATTTGCCAGCTAAACTCTGACTATGGTCTCTACTTGCCACCATGGAACTGTTGGCTGTCTCTTCGGCTTGCTATAGTATTAAAAGGGCACCACTTTGTGGTACAACCCAATACTAGAGCTAGTTTACTGTACATTTTGTCACATGCATGTCTGTCATCTTCTGCTTTATCAGTTCATTTCTACTGGCTGAATTTTTAACAGAAATTTAAGGAGTTACCAGAAATCATTAACACCCCAGTAGATGAGCTGTAGTACCTGGTTGTACCACTAGGTGGAGCATCTTATGGTTTAATGATGGGAGTTACAGGTGCTGATAGTGGGTGAAATAAACCAGCACACCTCCCTGGTTTCTAACTGTCATGTTGATAATTCTGCAGCATCAGGTTATAAAAGGTGTTTCTCAGCTGACAGCTTAATGAGGTGATAGTAGTGCAATACGGTAGCAACTTGTGGTTGACGCTTTCCCAACAAGATATCTCCTTCAGACGTCTTTCTGAAGGTTTTATGTCTTTGACATGTGAGCTGATCAACCCAAGAGAGTGATTTTACAGTCTTAGATAAACTAATTCCAATATTTTTCACAAGAAAATAGGTGAAGTTTGAGAAAAATGTAAAGAAAATATTGTTTTTCTTACCTCTTGACCCTTTGAGGAGTGCAGACATCCAGTAATGGAACCAATCGATCGACACTGATCCTCTCCGGTTCACATTAGTCATGACAAAATGGCTGAAAGAAAGTAAATCAAATGTTCTAGTCAAAGTATTATTAATGCAGTGCAGTGACTTCATGATGGCACCGATGAAATGATGAAAGAATCCCTCTAAAATCTGAAATAAGCATCTAAATATGACTCATCTATTAGAAACTCTGGAAAATCCCCTTAAAGATGCCAATAATAGCTGTATTTATATAGCAGCCTTTAAACACAGAGTGTGTGAAGAGCGTCTTATGGTTTAATGATGGAGTTAGAGGTGTGTTTGCTGACCGCCCATTAGGGTGAATTAAACCAGCGTACCTCCCTGCTGTCTAACTGTCATGTTGATAAATTCTCCCACTTCGAGTTTTAAGCAGCTGTCTGGTTTAGCTAGCTACCTGAGGCTAATGCTAAGCTAGGGTTTTTAAACACAGACCAGGAGTTGAGCGTCTGTCAGCAGAAACGCTGCTAACATTCATGAACAGCAGGACTCTGGTTACAAACAACATTCAGTCTGAAGCGTGTCGGCGACGCTCTGCTCTGAGAATAAATCCGTTTTAGAGGGTGACAGATCTCAGAGCTGCTGCCACTGTTTGTGAAAATCTGTTAGAGCTCAACAGCTGTTTCCAGCAGCTGGACTGAATACAGCCTCTCCATCATGTAGATCAGGTAAAAGAAGGACGACGGGGTGAAGACAACACACCACCTCACCACATCTTCTGTTACAGAGATTACACTCTTCTAATTAAATTCAGACGTCATGAACAAGTTAAAAGCTGCTTACTAAACATGAGATGATGGGTACTTCACTGTCTTCTGATTATTGTGGGAAAAACTAAACATCACAATCTTCAAGAAACCAGCAGAAACTACTCCAGCCTCACTGAGTAAAGTGAAGCTAAAAGGTTTTATAACTGAAGCTGAGTCTGCAGCTGTTGGGATGATGTGAGGTAGAAGGTTTGTTGATTTCATCCTCACATGTTCTCAGGAAAAACCAACCTGAAGATCAGGTAGCTCCTTCTGTGAATTATTGGGTGTAAAACAGCAGAAAAGCTTCTGGTAAAAGCACCGAGCTGGAAGGTCAAACTCTGCCCTGCCAAGCTGAAACTAAAACTAAAGGTTCAGTTGAAGGTGGAGGAGCTGCTGGTGCCGTTTTCTATTTATGAGCTTCAACAGTGTGTTCTGAGTGTTTCTGAGTGTGTTTCTGATTGTGTTTCTGAGTGTGTTTCTGAGTGTATTTCTGAGTGTGTTCTGTGCGTGTATTTCTGAGTGTATTTCTGAGTGTATTTCTGAGTGTGTTTCTGAGTGTGTTCTGAGTGTATTTCTGAGTGTATTTCTGAGTGTGTTTCTGAGTGTGTTCTGAGTGTATTTCTGAGTGTATTTCTGAGTGTTTCTGTGAGGTTTCTCTGGTGTCTCAGGTCCTGGACTCGTCTCTCACTTTATTAAAACCCAAATAAATTCAGTTGTTCGTTTTTTTCCCCTCTCCTACAATTTAAATTGAAAACAGACGAGGTCCTCGTCCTGCCAACTTACAGTGTTTGTCTAAGTGTGAGTGCGTGCACGTGCACGTGCGCATGCGCTGGTGAATGACTCACTTGGACAGATCACCAGTATCCCGTTGTACTGCTGCTGCTCTTTTTGATCCTCATTTCCAGAGACCTTCCACCTCCCGTCCAACCGGAGTCTCTTCCACGAATCCGCCAGCTGTGAGGGAAACTAAATGATTATTGTGCCCACCTAGAAACCCCTCCTCCTCCAGAACGTACAGGCCGGTGTCAGGCAGCGAAGATGGAGGCAGAAAGTGGGTCATTGCAGTATATGGAGCAGCCGGAGAGGTTGTGAGAAGCTGCATTTAACTGCTCCACTTTCTGAGCCACCAACTAAACCCCAGAACCATTGCTCTCTGTCACCTTCAGCTGTGGCGTTCATTAATAACACCGTCAGGAGATCTGAGCGCTTGTTGTCTAAGAATGACGTGTAAACAGCTCCCTCCAGTGGAGCTCTGTGGGCGGAGCTGGGAACAGAAAATCCCCAGAAGTCCTCATGAGAATAGAATGAATAGAAGATTTTCAAAAGTTTGGGGTCATCCAGACAATTCCATGTTTCCCACAACGGCGCAAGGGTTTTCTAATCATCAGTTAGCCTTTCAACACCATTAGCTAACACAATGTAGCATTAGAACACAGGAGTGATGGTTGCTGGAAAAGTTCCTCTGTACCTCTATGGAGATATTCCATTAAAAATCAGCTGTTTCCAGCTACAATAGTCATTTAGCACATTAACAATGTCTGCACTGGATTTATCATTCATTTAATGTTATCTTCACTGAAAAAGAACTGCTTTTCTTTCAACAATAAGGACATTTCTAAGTGACCTCAAACTTTTGAACGGTAGTGTAGTTTGCAACCTTCTGACATTTTAAAAAAGCTCAAGTTGTGATAAAATCCAGTCAAAAGTCACCATGCTTCATGGTTTTTATCTGAGAAGTGACGGATTTTTGCTCAAATTGAAAAACTTGGGATGTGAAACACTGACATTCTGCTGTTATTGTAGGACTCAATTATATAAAGCAACTGAGCACATTTACTAAGTATTGCATTGAAGTTCAGTTTTAAGGTCTTGAGTATTTTTTTTTAAATGTCTAGACTGTATTTCTGATCCATTTAATGTTATCTTCATTGAAAAAAAATGCTTTTCTTTCAAAAATAAGGACATTTCTAAGCGACACAAACTTTTGACGCTAGTGTAAATTATTTTATTTATTTATCTTTATTTGATCAGGAAGTCCTGTTGAGATTTGAGATCTGTTTTACATAAGAGACCTGGCCAAGGTAGCAGCCATACAACATTTTAAAAAGCTTTATAAAACAGATCCATGAATAAACAATAAACAGTAAAATAAAACAGACTGACTGCTGACGTTCCTCCTTCACTGTATTCTTCATGATGGTCTTTAACTCATTAATGGACATGAGTGTTTCTATTTTAAGACTTGTTTGAGGATTATTCCATGACCGTGATGCATGATGGGAGAACGCCGAGGTCAGTTAGAGGCTGTTAGATATCCGGGACATACAGAGGAACCGAAAAGACCTTTATATTAGCGGAATACATTTAAAAAAGGATCAAAATACAGTAATAAATACAATAAATACATAAAAATCCACCTGTGAAGTGGCGGTAGTGCAATACAGTGACAGTCACGCATGACGGTAGCAGCTTGTGGTTGAGGTTTTCCCAACAAGATAATATCTCCTTCAGACGTCTTTCTGCAGGTTTTATGTCTTTGACATGTGAGCTGATCAACCCAAGAGAGTGATTTCACCGATGCAGATTAACTAACTCCAATATTTTCCACAAGAAATAAGACAAAGTTTGAGAAAAGCGTAAAGAAAATATTGTTTTCTTACCTCCTGACCCTTTGAGGGGTGTAGACATCCAGTAATGGAACCAATCGATCGACCCTGATCCTCTCTGGTTCACACTTGTCAGGACAAAATGGCTGAAAGAAAACAAACCAAATGTTCTAGTTAAAGTATTATTAATGCAGTGCAGTGATTTCATGATGGCATTGATGAAATAATGAAAGGATCTCTTTAATAAGAAATAAGCATCTAAACCAGACTATCTATTAGAATCTATAGATCTATTAGAAAATCCCCTTAAAGATGATAATAATGAATGTATTTATGTAACAGCCTTTTAACACAGAGTGTATAAAATGCTCTGACAAACAAACCAAAGAAAAGAAACTCAGATAGACAATATTAAAACACAAATCAACCAGATTCATTACAAATGTCTCCTCCAGTTTTCCTCCTTTGTCTCCTAGAAGAGATAAAGAGCTCTTCTGGTGCAAATAATACGAACAAATCAGACACAAAACTGGAAAATGTCCATGAAGGAATTTAGAAGTAATCAGAGGAATCTTAAAATCTATCCTAAAACACACACAGAACCATGAGTCTCAGTATTTTCCAGCATTAATGTGAAACTTTCTGCACGTCATCAGTGTGAATTTGAAGCTTTTTATTTTACAATATTAAAAATTAAACACTAAACGTTTACGGTCGTTCAGTGCAACTAGATGGAAAGCAATGACAACGCAAAAAGAGAGTCCTGATAATAAATGATCTTGATACCAGGTTGCGTTGCTCTAAGACCAGGAGTCCATAAAAGGTTTTCCTAACAGAGGAAGACTTGCTGAGCACTTTAACAAAATAAAACTGTTTTTCTTTAACTGAATATGGCATTTTGTTGCTTTTATTACTCTATATGATGTAGTTGGATGGATATATTTTGTAAATCTTGAACTAACTGCATTTCTTGACTTTTTTTCTTGATTTTTGGCCTGACTGGTATTCTGTTGTTCAGTGAACTGAGTCTTCTCTCTTTGACTCGTCTTTAAACCACTTTATAAACTGTGGTGCTATATAAAGAACCCTTTTATTATTATTATTATTACTCTTCAGGAGAGACAGAACAAACTTCTCATACATTTTATTGGTTATTGGGATGCTACCCATAAAAAGGAGGGATAGTTACAACAAAGGCACTTTTCTGAAAAAGATTTTCAACTGTAATCGCAAAACTTCTCCTCATTAGGAACTACTGAATAAAACACAACATGGACCCTCAGCCCGACTGTAATATTAGTTGTGGACTCCCTCAGCGTGAATAATGTTCTGGTAAACGGTTTCTCTCAGGAGGACTCCCAGAGGTACTACAGATGGCAGAGCTTCGGTCCAGCAGACGGACGGACTGAGAACTTGTGGGTGGATCTGAACAATCTGCACAAGAGCCAAGTCCGGATCCACGGCATCCTGTCCAACACTCACCGACAGGCAGCGGTAAAACCACCGTTCACACATACACCAGTAAATACATGTGATTTACACACACCTATGTCTGATATTTCTCTACTTCTCAGAGGGTGGCGCTGTCCTTTGACTTCCCGTTTTATGGACACTACCTGAGACAAATCATCGTAGCGACTGGAGGTGAGTCTCACTTTATCTGATTCTACAGCAGCTCTAATCTACTTTAAAGCCTAAATATCTACCAGTGTGTTGAAGGAGACTCTGTCCTTCCCCGGGGGAATATTCAGGCTTACCAGGCGATAAGAAACCTAATTAATTGTAAACGCTTTCGCTTTTAATCGGTTTTAATTGCTTACAGCCTTACTGTAAATGTCCTAAATCCCAATTTCTTTATCTAAAGAAAATGTGCCTTAATTCTCTGAAGGCCAAAACTGGTTGGCAGGATTGAACAGCAGTTTTTCCTTTAAAAGTAGTAATAAAATCGCCAAAATCAGACTATTTACCAGAGCAAGAAACAGTGAAAATAAAAAGAATCATCATATTTTTAGCTTTCCTCGAACGTATTGTGTAACATATCAAGGAAAAATAACTTAAAATTGTGATATTTCATTTTAAAAAATGCCAAAAAGACAGTTTGCGCCAGGTTCTTGCACAAACTTTTGAAGCTTCTCATCGCAAATAACCAACAACAGAATCTGATAACATCTGAAACTGATACAAAATAAAACCTGCTGGATCAATAAAATAAATGCAGCGTGGCTTAGAAACAGTAAACAGAGCAGCAAGTTGATGGAGACACATTCAGCATGGTGAAACATCTCTCTAGAGTTGATGTGCAGTCATAGGAAAGACGCAGAGTTGGTAGAGGTTGTAAAAATGGAAAATTTAAAACCAATACATTAAGTAGAGCCACCAATTTTGTTCCAATTATTTGTAGCCAATACAGAATTTTACATTTTTGTTTGTTTGTGTTTTTTAAAATGATTTATGGCATCATAATTTGAAACAGTAAACAGAAGAGCAAATTGTTGAAGATACATTCAGCATGGTGAAACATCTTTCTACAGCTGATGAACAGAGCAGAGAGAAAAACTTTGTCAAGGTTGTAAAAATGTTAAATTTTAAATATGTATGGTCTGTATCGGTAACACCTGTTTCTGTACAACAAATACAGAATTTCCAGTTTATTTTTTGTCTTTTTTTAAATAATTTAAGCCATCATAATAATTTTCTGTGACAACAAGAGAGACTGAAAGAAAAATAAAAAATAACTGATGAAAAACATAAATGCAGCACGGCTCAAAAACGGTGAACAGAGGAGCAACTTGTTAAAGATACATTCAGAATGGTGAAACATCTTTGTGCATTTCTAGAGCTGATGTGGAGACTAGTGTGAAAAACACCTAGTTTCTGGAGTTTTTAAAAATGAAAAAAGCCTCTATAGCAGGGGTGTCAAACTCACTTTAGTTCAGGAGCCACATTTAGCCCAGTTTGATCTCAAGTGGGCCAAACCAGTAAAATCACAGCATAATAGAGAAACAAAATGACAAAAAATGGGACAAACGACATGAAACGAAACAAAAAAGCGAAAAATATGGACAAAAAAAGACAAAAAAAAATCACACAAATGAGACAAAAATGAAAAAAAATGACAAAAACATGAGACAAACAACTAAAAAAAGACAAAAAACAACAAAAACAAAGCAAAATATTACAAAAATAAGGCACAAAACAACAAAATCAAGAAATAAAACAACAAAAAATGAGACAAATGACACAAAACAAAAAAGGAGACAAAAAAATTCACTGAAAACTTACAAAGCGACAAAAAAGTGAACAAAAACAAGACAAGAAATTAGACAAACGAGACAAAAATGACAAAAAAAGAAACTAAATGACAAAAAATAAAACTACACAAGCGAGACAAAAAAACGGCAAAAACGACACAAAACAACAAATAAAGCAAAACACAAAATGACAAAAAACAACAAAAAACAAGCGAGACAAAAAGGAAACACAAAATGATAAAAACAAGAATCAAAATGACAAAAACATGAGACAAACGACAAAAGTCAGACAAAAAAAAAAAATCAACAAAAACGAGACAAAATATTACAAAAATGAGACACAAAAGAACAATGAGCAATCTAGTATTTTCCTTTATGATTAAAACAACTTGTCATGGTCTAGAAATTATCTTAAATTTTCAGTTAATGTTTTCTCTGGAATTTTTACACTTTACAAAATTGTCCAGCGGGCCGGATTGGAGCGTCTGGCGGGCCGGTTTTGGCCCGTGGGCCGCATGTTTGACACCCCTGCTCTATAGCATGTGAAGTGACTGTTTTTCCAGTTTTACAGCACCTGTGGGCACTTGTTTAAATGCTGCACAGACTGATTTCAGTTTTCACTTTTTCAGTCTTTTCTCACTCTATAATTTATACAACAACAGAAGACATTTCTGAGTTCTTTCTAGTCATGGTTGTGCTGTTTCCATCGAGGTGCAGGACTTTATATAACAGTAAAAAATGGGGTTTAAGGGGTTAAAAAGAGTCACTTGTTTGTTGCAGTCTCACAGCTGTTAGTTTGCATTCATGGAAGATTTGGTCATTCGTCATGTTTTGCCATCTCTGCTCTCACGCAACCGAAATAAAACCCTCAGACAGACGTAAACCAACGATAAAACCAGATGATCTCACAGAAGAGGTTGAATGCTCCACTGCTGTTGAACAAATGAGTCTAAATCTGCAGAAACCAGGACTGAAGCAGCTTGTTTACTGGAGTCTCTGGCCTTTTCTTCTCAGGGTTTATCTTCATGGGTGAAATCACTCATCGAATGCTGACGGCCACTCAGTACATAGCTCCCCTCATGGCCAACTTTGACCCCAGTTTCTCTAAGAACTCCACAGTGAGGTACTCGGACAACGGTACGTAGGAGTTTATCAGGGGAATCTGTGATGTTTAGGAGCTCCTGGTTATCTCTGGCTAGTAATCAGTTGATCTGTCTTCAGGTAATCTGTTTGTGGTTCAGTGGGACAAAGTGAGGCTAAAAGACCGAGAGGCTGAAGGACCTTTTACCTTCCAGGCGGCTCTCCACAAAAACGGAACCATAGTTTTCAACTACAGAGAAGTAATTCATCTGATTTCAACCAGTCCTCAGCTTTATGTCAGGCTGAAAAACTTTACGACAAACTCTGCTGCCGTTCTGTTCCAGGTCCCTGTTCCAGTGGAGAAAATTAATTCCACCGAGCATCCGGTGAAAGTGGGACTGTCTGACGCTTTCATGGCTTCTCTCTCCTCCTCACAGCTCTCAGGTCAGTTTTAATGAACTAAGAAAAGTGGTTGTCTACCTCAGAAGGGACTTTAAAACCTCTGGAAGCTCAACGCTCCCACAAAATCCAAACAAAACGATTCATTTCTAGTAGAAAAACTTACTTTCTATCCAGTTTTATCTTCAGACAGCAGATAAATCTGATGGCTCCAAACAGGATTAATGGGAGAAAAAGTTCTGATGCACAAATCTGTTTTGAGTTGTTCTCTAATTTCTGCTGAGATACTGGATGATTATATTTAAATGGAACCATGTGAGAAGGTCAGAGGGTAAATCACTGTTTGGTATAGCTGTTAACTCAGTCTGACTATAAACCGCTGTTTGGACGAAGCCAAAGAGGTTGTTGTAGTTTAAAAGCTTGATATTTAATCCACTATATGAAATATGAATCTAATAATAAACGCAGTGGAGTAGAAAGTTCAGTACCTTAAGACTGAACTTCACTGCAATACTCAGTTACTTTATATTACTGATTCCAAAAATAACGGCAGAATCTCAACATTTCACCTCCCAAGTTTTTCAACCATAAAACCTGGTGACTTTTGACTGGATTTTAACACAACTTGAGCTGTTTTAAAATGTCAGAATCTAGCAAACTTACACTACCATTCAAAAATTTGGGGTCACTTAGAAACGTCCTTATTAGTCTGTCAAGGAACAATGGAGTTATGTGATGATCAGCGTCTATCTCTCCGTCGGGCTGTTAGCAACATTACTCATAAACAGACCAACGGATTTTGATGAAATTTTCGGAGAAGGTCAGAAATGACACAAGGACCAACTGATTTGATTTTGGCAGTGATGCGGCTTATAATCTGGATCCACGGATTTGTTAAAGATTTCTGTGTCATTGCGAGATAGCAGCACGGCATCACTGTAACCATGACAACAAGAGAACACTACGTCAGCTGCCTGCTGATGATCACATGATTGCGATCCTACTACAAATTCACCGCTGAGGACTTATCTGGACTTATCCGTCAGAAATAATACAAGGAACAATTGGTTAAATTATGGGGGTGTTTCTGAGTCCCATCAATTCCCGCCACCCGCTACACAAGTAGGTCACGTGATTCGGTATCCGTACATAACGTACACATGCATAACACACGCCTGTGCTCAGCGCAAGGTTTTGTTTGTGGGCACATCTATATTAAATGGACACATTCTATGGTGTAGTGATTTCTGCTACAAATTTTTTAAAGATTTCATCAGCTGGAAATGATACAACAACTGAGCAGCTTTGGAGGAGGACTGCACTCTGAGTGCTCTTCTTGTTTTTGAAAGAAAAACATTGTTTTTCAACGAAGATAACATTAAATGAATGATAAATCCAGTCTAAACATTGTTAATGTGCTAAATGACTATTGTAGCTGGAAACGGCTGATTTTTAATGGAATATCTCCATAGAGGTACAGAGGAACATTTCCAGCAACCATCACTCCTGTGTTCTAATGCTACATTGTGTTAGCTAATGGTGTTGAAAGGTTCACTGATGATTAGAAAACCCTTGTGCAGTTATGTTACTAATATTCCCTACTTGTGTTGAAGATTCGAAGCAACGTACCATCTATGAATACCACCGCGTGGAGATCGACACCACAAAGATTGTCAGCAGATCTGCGTTTGAGTTTCTACCTTTGCCCAGTAAGTACCGTCACACCCTGTCCTTTAAATGCCAGTTTAATCTCCGTATTAACTCCTCTAAATACAGATTCCTGTTCGTCTGATTCCTCCAGCTTGTCTTCAGCACACTTCCTGTGATCTCTGCCTGACGTCCAACCTGACCACCGGCTGTGGATGGTGCAACACTCTGCAGCGGTAACCTCAGATTCACTTTATCCTCGCTAGAAGGAAGCCTGGGAGAATCTGGCTCTTCTCATTTTGTTTTTCTCCACGTTTCAGATGTTCTGACGGCATTGACCGACACAGACAGGAGTGGTTGGACTATAACTGCCCTGAAGAGGTGAGATTCTCCACCGGTTTCTACAGCAGAGATGTGAGCAGCCGTTTCATTAGTTTCTTCTTGTATTAACTCAGGCTAAAGGCACATGTGAGGACTACAACCCGGTTCTACCCGAAGGATCCGTGAGCTCCTTCAACCACTCGTCTCCAGGTCCAACACCTTCTTCAGCCATGTCTGACGACCAGCCGGTCACTCGGGGTGAGAAGAATAAAGCTTTAACTCTGTGGAGGTTTGATTGATGAATAATCTGATTGTGTTGACGGATATCTCCAGTTTAGCGGTCAGAACTGAACCATTAGGAGAGATGTGAGGTTATGTTTAACTAACCACAGCTGTAAAAGATAATTGTGGTTCCTAGAACTCTGCTCTGATCCGCTTCATTTGTTATTCCCGTCAGAAATCATAACACTGCACTCGACAAGTTAATTACTAAGATCTGGAAAACATGGCAATGCTGCTAAAAAGGAATCACACGGGGCAAGAAATACAGTAGTTGGATGACCTGGAAAGTTGTAAACAAACTTCCATCAGGAGAATAAGATTAGTAGGTGGAGGCATCACTGTAGCTCACATATAACCCCACTGGTTTCACTTTCAGATTTACAGACGGGTCCTCCGAACCATAAAGGCATCACGGAGAACACGGCCATCATAGCGGGGGTGGTGGCTGCTCTGGTTCTGCTGGTAGCTCTGACTTTACTGGCCGTCTACTACATCAACACTCATCCAACAGTAGCTCCACCGTTCTACCTCATGCAGGTCAGACAACAGCCCAGCTCTCCATGTGTTCATGTTTCTAATGCTTCCCAGTTCATTTGTTAACTCTTTCTGTGGATTGCAGCAACACTCCAGTAACTACTGGCCCTCTATAATAAAACAACCCAGCTCTCTGTATGTTCATGTCCTTTCTTTCTTTTATTATTTACTAACTGGTTTCTGTGGTTTGCAGCGTCGCTCCAACAACTACTGGCCGTCTATGAAGTTCCGGAACCAGGGCTGCCACTCCAGCTACGCCGAGGTGGAGCTGGGAGGTCATGAAAAGGAAGGATTCATCGAAGCTGAGCAATGCTGCTGAGGACCAGAAGGAGAGGAGAAGGATGGACATTTGTGACCTTTGTGGCTGGACAGTGTTCATGTAGCTGCTCCTGTAGCTCTGCCAGCTTTGTCCTTTGCTGTTTGCCTTCACACGGGGGGATTAGAAGGTGAGATGTTTAACGGTCCAAAACCCATCGATGCAGGGAGATGTCAGGGAACGAACGAGCCTCCTAATGCAGACCATGTACAGCTCAACTATGTGTTTCTGTTTTAATCCATCTCTCAGAGTTTTGTTTGTTTGTTTCATTAAACTTCTACGCAGCAGCGACTGGTTGATAAAATGTTCTACTACACGGACTTCACTACGCAGATATCTAGCTCTATAATGATAGCGATTATTCTGGATGAGTTTTAGCCTTTCTGTTTAAATGTCTTCTAATAAAAGCCGGTGGTGAGTGTTGGTTGTAGTCTGGTGTGGTGAAGAACTGAAAATAACCAGAACAAATCACCATGGACTAAATTTAGAGGAGGAATATCGGTCACTGAGAATAAGAAGCCCGACGCTTTCAGGTGAGTTTCATAGAAAAATCATTTCAAATTATTTTATTTGCCAGAGCTGCAACAATTATTCAAATAATCAATTAGTTGTCAGCTGTTAAATTAAATGTCAATTATGGTTGAATCACTCAATTCTGTTGAGTGATTCATCAGTTTCAGGTGATTTCTAAGGAAAATTTCCTGGTTTTATTCCTTCTGTTCTGCACTAACTGACTGGTTGTCAACTTGCAAATTAATCTGCAACCATTTCAGCAATCAATTGTTTGGTTTGAGCAGTATTTTTAAGGAAAAAACATCTAAATTCTCTGATTCCAGTCTCATAAATGTGGATATTTTCAGATTTTTTTCTATCCTCTATCAGAGTAAACTGAATATCTTTAGATTGTGGACAAAACAAGACATTTGAGGAAGTCAATTTGAGCTTTGGCAAACACTGATTGACTTTTTAAAAAATTTTTTTTTTTTTTTTTTTTTAAAAACAATTTTAGACTCAACAACTAAGCAAGTAATTGGGAAAATAATCAACAATGAAAAGCATCATTAGCTGCAGCCCTATTATTCACATGCTACATTAAAACTTAAGGTTAAGACTCCCTAACATTACACATGACATAAATTAGCCTGGCTAAATTAAATATTAAAGTGTGGAGTCTACATTAAAATATATATAATATTAATTTGCCTGACTCATTCATATATTAAGGTCAAGACCCTAATTATTTTATACATTGTAGAATAATACTGAAGACATCAGAACTATAAAAGTATACACATGGAACTATGTTGTAAACAAAAAAGTGTTAATCTTCAGTAATTATCTAGAATGTAGAAAATAAAACAAATAAATAAAAACCATTGAATGAGAACGTGTGTCCAAACTTCTGACTGGTCATGTAAAATATAGAAACTCTTTGATAAATTTAAATATTAAGGTTAATACAAGGACATACATGGGTACAGATTGTACTTTACCGTTATCACTCTGATAACTGAGAAAAAGTGTAAAAAATCTGTTTTAAAAAAAAAGTACTTTAAGTACCTTAAAAGTACTAATTCCTAATCTTTGTCGCTCACATTCACATTAATACGGCATCATTTCTGCATCTAATTCCATTTTGGTTACTTTAAAGATTTAAAATAACACCTGCACAGGTACAGGTGGGCTATTTGGTGTGTATTTAGCATTTTAAACTAGTAATTTTATATTATATATTCATTTTTGAGGGAAAATTTGCCCTTCTACCAAGTTAAACTGTGCAAAAATGGACAAAAATTGAAAATTATTTTCTTCTTGGTGAGATAATGTCATTTTTTGATCTTCATTCTGTCCACAACTACAGTAATTTGGTTGTTGATTAGGAATATCTTTATCACTGAAGTGTCTTGGCAGGATGTATGCAAAAAAAACTAATTCAGGTTTATGTTCCTTTATAGAAAATAAAGCTCAGAAGCAGGAGTATGACACCAACAGTCAGTAAAAGTGACTTATAAATATAAAGCTATATTCAGCTCAGCCACACGATGGAGCCAAAAGAAATTTAACTAAAACACTGAAAGACCGAAATATGTTCATCCTCAAAACAGACACTGCAGCTTTTTAACAGTAAATGCAGCTTTTTAACAGACATTCCCAGGCAGACTAACACCACGTAGAGGCATATTAGCTGCTTTTACCCAGTTTAACTAGTAGTAAACCTCCCAGAACCGGTAATATAAAATAGTTTCTAGATTATTAACTTAAGAAATAAGAAGGTTAAAGACGTTTATCACAGTTTGCAAGCTAACAGTTAGCAATAATAGGGCCTAATAAGCTAGAATTAGCAGAACACAAACTACCCACTAAAATGCTCCAAAAATGATCAAATTATCCTAAATAATGATGTAAAAACACGTATTAATGGGAGCATATGACTTACAGTTGGATGGGCGGACGCTGATATGATAAATGAAGGTAACAGCACCAGTTCTGGAACATTCATTTAGCTAAAGTTTAGCAGAAAGTTTGATTTAACGTCTTCCATCAGGTGGAGCATACCATTCTGAAGACGACTGGGGGGAGGGAGGGGCAGCAGACAGATGGAACACACCATTCTGAAGAGGGGGGAGGAAGAGTCCAAGTGAGGGTAACGTAAATAATAAGGAAGAAAGTCAATGTCATTAATAAAGCACGCTTTAGACAACATAAAAATAATTACAAATATCACAAAAAAAACCCAAAATATCACAATATTATACATATTAGCCTGACTGAATTAAATACTAAAGTTAAGATTATGGTATGAAATACAAACGTATCATCCTAATTTAAATATTAAGGCTGCCCCAGAATAATAAATAATTTAAAGATTTGACTGACTGAATAAAATATTGATCTTAAGACCTTACAATGATATTATTATAAATATAGTAATATATTTATATTACAATATGTCAAGTTACCTGAATGCTTTTAATATTATGATTGAGAACCTAAAATATTTTATGCAATATAAATTTATAAATTTACTATATACATATATACACACACACACACACACACACACATAAACACACACACAAATAATAATGATAATAATATAGTAATAATAATACAAATTAAGCTGTCTAATTTAATATTTAGGTTAAGACCCTGCAATATACATTATTGTACGGTCTTAACCTAAACATTTAAATTAGTCAGCTTAATTAAAATATACTATAGTGAATATTATACACAATAAAAATATACTTAAAATTTTATATACAGTATTTTTTTAATAGAGAGCGAAATAAAGAAACCAGTGTGCAGAAGAAATTCCAATTAATCAAGCTGGCTGAAAAATAAGGTGCATAAACTGCTGGTATTTACAATTAAAAAGACAATTTAAAGGTCTGAGAAGAGTTTAAAAACAGAAATGATAACTAAAGCAGCAAGCAGCGTTGAACGGGTCCTCGTATTGTAGCTGGTCAGCGAATCCAATCACGTACATCAGCTGATGCTGCGACTCAGAGTGTATTTAGGCCTGTGGATGTGAGGAAGGCTGGATTCTTGGCACACATGTTAAATTTCAGGCAGTGTAGAGGCTCAGCCAATGCTTGAAGCCCCTGAGGTGCTTCACCAGGATTTAAGCTGACGCGCTGACAAACTTAACCACCTTTGTTTCAAACTAGTAAAAAATAATGATCCAAAATAAGCATTTAGGTGTTTAATGTTACAGTGCTTTGTGTATTTGAAGGTTTATGCAAATGAGCACATACTTCAGCTAAACTAAAGAAAACGTGCAAAATAATTGTCAACATGTGAGCGACCAGCTGGGAAAGTTTCATTTTGATTGTTATCGTTTGTGTTGTTTGTTGTGTTGTTTAGTTCAGTTTAATATTACTTTAATTTTAAGGGTTTTGTGTGATTCTTTGAGCTCGGTTCTTGTCGGTGGGACTCTGGTCATTGTGCCTGTAGGAGGTGTGAGTGGATCTGGGGGGGATCGTGTGATACATCCAGCCGTTCCCCCCTTACAGTGAAGCTCCACTCGAAGGTTAACAGGATGCAGACATCATGTGAGGGGTCTTCGCACTTTTGGTGCTCGGACCCTAATAATGAGCTTATCAGAGCCACAGTTATTGGTTGAGTAGGGACAGGATTTTACTGTTAAATGACAGAAAACGTCATGATAACGCTTAGTAATTTACGTATTAGCTCTGTCACCGAGTTAATATAAAATCGGGGCGTTAAAAGGATCATTACATCGACCAGGAAAAGAGGGGGCACCCGGATTTGAACCGGGGACCTCTTGATCTGCAGTCAAATGCTCTACCACTGAGCTATACCCCCGATGCTCTTACAAGAGGGACTGTCATGTTTTTAAAGAGGAATATAATGAATTCACTTCTTATTCTGAATGTTTTATTTGTTCTTTACCGTCGACATAGAACGAATATTATCGTTTATTATTAGTTTTTTTTAACCATAACGACGCTTTCAACGATGTTTACAGTGAAAACAAGATGGCAGCTACAGCTGTATTTCATCCTGGTCACCGGCAGAGGGAGCCAGCTACAACGTATTTGTATTATTATAAACTACAAAAAACCCAAACCAGTTTTAACTTGGTGTTTTTATACTTATTGCTGTTTTTGCTTTTTAAAATGACAGTTTTGCGGTCATAAATATGCCTACAGAGCCCGTTATTTTAGGTTTTATTACTTTATGTTGTGTGTCGGTTCCTTTTAAGGTTAAACGGATTCTCCCTGATGCTGCCTTCAGGTGCTGCACAGAAAGCAGGAATTACTACACTTCTATCTATAAAATAGCAGCTGTCTTCACCGTGTAGTGGTGGTTTTATCTTCAGTTATGAATAATGTCAGATAAACACAAAATCTCGATTCTGGATGATTTTGTGTCTGATTTGGCTTCGATATTAGGACCAAAGTAAACAAAAAACAGAAATAAGAAGCTACTAAACTACACAATTACTATAATAACAGTAATAATAGACACTTTCACTATAGAGGACTTTTTTTTTTTTTACAAAGGTAGAAAGTGTTTAATAGACACAAAAATCATTTAAAAGGATTATAAAATTTATAAAAAATTTGCACAATTCTAAAAAAGAAAATAAAGTAAAAAAGAGGGTCATAAAACAGTGCCATTAATCAAACATTCATTAAATGTTCTTCATTATGTGTAATTTATTCTGCATGTAAAGAACATTTTAAACATTAGTATAAATCCAGGGATTTGTAGATTATTCATTAATTAAGAAGAATTCATTTATTACTGATTTGAAAGAGCCAAAAATGTACATTTTAAAGAAGTAAATTTAACAAACAAAATACACAAAAGCTTCTAAAAACTCTGAATAAGAAGTTGATCTAAGTGTGAATAAATATTTCTAAGAAACAAAAAGTGCTTAAAAGCTACACTAAATCTCTTTATAAATCATGATTATTGTTAAAGTAGGATTTTATATTTTTTGTGACGTTTTAATCAATAATATGTACATTATTGAGGTAAAATCACACCATAGATAACATTTTAGGTTCTAAACCTCAATATTTAAAGTTGTAGGTTCATTTTTAACGCTAATCATAGCATTTTGTTTGTTTGCTTGTTTTTTTGGAGGATGTTTTAGTAAACTGCTGTTGTTGTTTTTATTTTTTTTAAAAACAGTGATGTGACTTTTGAAATGTTTGTGTTTGAATTGTGTTTTTCTTTGCATAAATAAAGATGTTTGCCCCAGAAATTGGCACAAAACAGAAACAAACTGATGCATAAAAATTCACCAGAATGTTTAAAAAAAAAAAATCCCCTCATGTTCAAACAAAAACTACACTCATGATTTTGCAAAAATAAAGTAGAAATTAATAGAAATGTTACCAAAAAAAAAACCTAACAATGCCTCTTTTTAAAAATCCTTATATAATCTGGATGCATTTCCATGTCTGTGTGGTGACTTATTCCCACATAAACCAGGCTAAAGGTCCAGTTTCCGAGGTTCCCTGAATGCCCCACTGACTCCTCCTAACTTCAGAAGTTTTAGATTCCTGCAGAGAATCAGCAGAAAGGTTCTGTAGGTTTGTCTCTTCTCTTCTGGACTCTTTCTACTGAAGCAGGAGGTTTTATTTTTTATATTTATAGATTCTATTTTCTGCCTCTGAGGTGTTTGAAAATGAATCCTCCATGTGGAAGATGCAACAAACCAGTTTATCCAACAGAGAAGATCAACTGCCTCGATAAGGTGAGAAGAAAACTGAATAAAGTTCAAGATGAAGTCTGGGATGTTCTGTTTTCACTTCAGGGCAAAGATAGTTCATTTATTCAGCACATTTCGTGCATCAAATGCTTTGAATGGTGCAAAAAACATGAAGATTTGTGTTAAAATGATAGAAAAAAACAACAGAATTTAAAATAAATCCTGCTGGACGCTGTATATAATTTAAATCAAGGTTGTAAAATTTCACAGTAAATTATCATTTTAATGGCTAGAAAGTTGTAGAAATGCTTTAAAATATGATGAGACTGAGTCTTTATGCATTATGTCCACTTTGTGTTGCTTTAAAATAGATTTTAAAAACAGGTTTTAGTATAAATTTTGAAATACTGTTGTCAGAAATTTCCCTTTTAATTGCTTAAAAGTCATAAAAATGCTGCAAAATGTCTTTTTTTCTGCAACTGTTAGAAGAGATGTAGTTATGATGCTCCGTTTGTCATTTTATCCACAAAATATCACAGAGTTTTTGATAAATCATGAAGCAGATTGTTTAAATTCCCATGTTTCTTGCAAAATTGTGACAAGATATTAAGTTTTTAGTAGTTCAGAGTCATCAAAATGCTGTAAAATGCGCTCAGATTGGGTTATTTTCTGTTGCTGTTCTGGAAGAATTGTAGTTATGATGGTCCACTTTTTATTTTTTTCACAAAATATTGTAATTTTTGCAAAATTTATGCAAAGATATTTTCTCTGTGATGCCTCAAAGTAAGAAAAATGACAGACTGTAAGATAAAATTTGGAGTAAATTCTTTAAATTCAAATTATTGTTATAATTCTTCATAGGTTTTACATTTTTAGTTGCTTCAAAGTCATCAAAATGCTTTAAAATCTGCGCAGACAATATTTTTCTGCCTTTTTATGGGCTAAATGTAGTTAAAATGGTTCATATGTGATTTTATTCTTTTAAAAATATCACAACTTGCACAATTTATGCAACAATATCTTCTCTGTGATGCCTTAGAATGACAAAAAATACTGATTTGAAGTTACATTTTGAAGTGTATTGTTTAAATGCTAATTATTGTTGCAGCAGATTTCATTTTGAGTTGCTTGAAAGTTGTCAGTGATGTAAAATGTGCTCAGGTTGAGTCTTTTTCTGCTATTTTTTGGAAAAATGTAATTTATGATGGTTCACATTTGATTTTGTCTACAAAATATTTCATTTTTCATTCCATTTAGACACAAATTCAGAAGCTCAAAGAGAATAATGAGCAAGAAAACCAGTTTGGTCCCAAACCTCCACATAGACAAAGTGTTGCTCCTCATTATTTATCTGGTGTCAGCTGGTTTAGAAGACATGAGAACAACCAAATTCAGACCAAACATGATGATTTAAGGTTAACTTCATCAGCTGAAGGACACTTTTGAAGCAAACTCAGTAAGAAAATCTGTGTTTTTAATCTAAACCACCTGAGAAAATGTTTTTATGCTCACAGGAAACAGATAAATGTGCAGAAAAACAGCAAAATGTTGTTTATTTTATTGCATAATGGCAAAAGATGTTTCAGGAGATAAACTCAGTCTAATAAATGATTTTAACAAGTGTTTAAATTTAGAATATTTATTCATATGTCAGCGTTTTGCTCTTTAAGGATCTAAAATATGGAGAAATGTTGCTGAATTTTACACTAAATTACCTGAAACAGTTCAACTAAATGAGTTTTTTGTGTTTATCTCTTCATGTCTGACTGGTTTTTCTGTTGTTCTGTCCAGTTTTGGCACAAAGGTTGTTTCAGCTGTGAGGTTTGTAAAATGGCTCTGAGTATGAACAACTACAAAGGCTTCGACAAGAAACCCTACTGCAGCATGTGAGTGTTCTAATAACATAAATATAACATTACTGCAACATGTGAGTGTTCTCATAACATAAATATAACATTACTGCAGCATGTGAGTGTTCTCATAACATAAATATAACATTACTGCAACATGTGAGTGTTTTAATAACATAAATATAACATTACTGCAACATGTGAGTGTTCTCATAACATAAATATAACATTACTGCAGCATGTGAGTGTTCTAATAACATAAATATAACATTACTGCAACATGTGAGTGTTCTCATAACATAAATATAACATTACTGCAGCATGTGAGTGTTCTAATAACATAAATATAACATTACTGCAGCATGTGAGTGTTCTAATAACATAAATATAACATTACTGCAACACGTGAGTGTTTTAATAACATAAATATAACATTACCGCAACATGTGAGTGTTCTAATAACATAAATATAACATTACTGCAACATGTGACTGTTTTAATAACATAAATATAACATTACTGCAACATGTGAGTGTTTTAATAACATAAATATAACATTACTGCAGCATGTGAGTGTTTTAATAACATAAATATAACATTACTGCAACATGTGAGTGTTCTAATAACATAAATATAACATTACTGCAACATGTGAGTGTTTTAATAACATAAATATAACATTACTGCAACGTGTTTTAGTAATATAAATATAACATTACTACAACATGTGAGTGTTCTCATAACATAAATATAACATTACTGCAGCATGTGTTTTAATCAACATAAATATAACATTACTGCAGTATGTCAGTGTTTTAGTAATATAAATATAACATTACTGCAACATGTGAGTGTTTTATTACATAAATATAACATTACTGCAACATGTGAGTGTTCTAATAACATAAATATAACATTACTGCAACGTGTGAGTGTTCTAATAACATAAATATAACATTACTGCAACATGTGTTTTAGTAACATAAATATAACATTACTACAACTTGTGAGTGTTTTAGTAATATAACATTACTGCAGCATGTGAGTGTTTTAGTAACATAAATATAAATTTTTACGTCCATATTAGGTCTTTAATTTGTCATTTTCAGTCTAAGTCTGAGTTTGTGTCATTGTTTAACCAACAGAAGCATCAGAAGTCTTTATTTTTGTTCATTTTTGTTCATTTTTTCATAAATAAAAGCTTCAGATGTTGATTTCAGAAGCGTTTGAGACTCACAGCTGCAGTTTGTGGAAGTGAAGGAAAAGAAGAAGTGTGAACAGACAGAAGGAATCATGTGATATCAGTTCATCCTCAGATTAAAGTCTGTCTCTGTAATTACACAAAAATCCCAATAAATGTTTGCAAATTTGTGACTTAGGAGACATTTTCCTTCATTTATTTGTGGTAAATGATAAATTAATTGTTGATCTATGAATAGATGCAGATGCAGAGTTCCTCCTCTGCTAAATAAACCAATAAAGAAGTAATAAGGGAAGCACTGAGTGTGGAGCCTTTAAAATGGTCCGTCTGTAAAACAACTGTAAAAAAAAAAAAAAAAAAAGAGTTCTTAATGTAGATCATTTTTCTTTTATCTCATCAAATATCTGTAAAATAATGTAAAATAATGTTATTATTTGCTGGTTTAAATACAGTGAACTATACCACAACAACAACAACAACAACAATAATAATAATAATTTTACAGTTAAATGTGGTAAAATATTAGATTACTTTTAATTTATATAAATACAGATTTTTGATGTGGACATTAGTAACAATTTTGGTTTGTTTGTTTCAATTAATAATATTTATGACACATTATTTGTTTTCATTTTTGGTTTAAAATAAAAAATGAATATTAATATTTTACCAGGTAATTTTTTAAAAAAATAATTAGTGGAGTTTTATAGATTTTTCCAGTTTTATTAAGTTAACAGATAATAACTAGTGAAATCACAGAAATATATAATTACTTACATGCTGACTACTAAATAAATAAATAAATAACAAGCCAAAACAGTAAATAACATCTGCATCAAAAATCTGTATTTTTAAAAATAATAAATTGTTCTTGAATCTATGTCATGCAGTTTTTGTGTGTTTAATTAAAAAAACACAAATATTCTGCAATTATTTGTAAAAGAAATATGTAAATTTAGCATTTAGAAATTATAAATATTTTTAAAGTATTATTTTACAGATTTTCCCAATGAAATTGGAGAAAACATGCCGCAAAATCACAGAAAATTTGTATTATTTCATGTTAACTGCAAAAAATTTAACCAAAAATGTAAATAATATAAACATTTTAATAATCTATGTCTTTACAAAAGTAAATTTGTTCTTTTACAACATCTGACCACAAATTCACACCGTTTTTTCTATGTATTTAATCATTTTCAACCTTTTTTCTGTTCACTCTTGTCGCCAGATTTTAACAGTTTTTTACAGATTTTTGACAGAAACATGATGAATATTAGATCCACTGATCGATTGATGGAGCTCTGATAATCATCATGTGATTTCCTGTGTTTATTTCCAGGCATTACCCTAAAACCTCGTTCACCATCGTCACCGACACTCCAGAGAACCTCCGTCTGAAACAACAGACCATGCTGAACAGCCAGGTGAGCTCACAGCACACAGGTGACGCCTTCTACGCTTTACTTTAGTTTGGTTTTTAGTTTACTGTTGTTTTACAGATTTTCCCAGTTTTGTTCAATGATCCACATTAACTCACTAAATTTATATGTAAACTGTTAAAAAACAGAAAAAACTGTAATTACTGTCCACATCAGAAAATCTCAATTTTTTTTCATAAATGGCAATTTGTTCTTTTATGACATTTATAACTGTAATATTACATTATTTTTATTATTTACTTTCCCCCGTTTTGTTAAATTACAGATAATATCCAGAAAAATCACATAAAAATTATTAATTTAGATGTTGGAAATATTGTCCACATCAAAAATCTGTATTTCTATGATTCTATTTTTTTCTTTTATCTGTTTAACTGTAAAATTACACTATTTTTTACTATTTCTATTTGCGTTATTTAAAGGACAAGTTATGTATATTTTGAGACTGAATTTTGTTGTTTTTTATATTTTCCCTGTTTTGTTAAATTGCAGATAATATCTGGTAAAATTCTCATAAAAAGAAATATTAATTTACATGTTTGATGTATAAAAACAACAGCAGATCATGTCTACATCAGAAATCTGTATTTTCCCAAATAATAATCAGTTTTTTATACAAATCCACAGTTTTACTGTATTTAAATCAAATCCTCACTTTTTTTTCAAACCATTTTTGAGTGTTAAAATATTCCACTATTTTTAGATAATTTTTTTCTGGCATCTTGCTGTCAGATTTTCATTTTTCCCCCCAGATTAGTGTTTTTCCAGCGTGTTCAGAGCAGCAGATGAAGAAACATCTTCCTCCAGTTTGATCACCTGCTGATAAAAGTTTGAGGTTTAACTCTGACATTATGATTAAATGTGACGTTTCTAAATTAGAAATGCTTCTTCTAAATGATGATAAATCAGACCTCAGGCAGATAAATGAATGTTTTTAGGAGAACTTTCTCTTCTTTAGTGCTTCAGTTTCACTTTAACCTGATCAAAGGGATTAAATCCTCAGAGATTCCTTCACTTTAACTTTGCTTTGAGGATTGTTCTCTCGCTTTGGAGGCAGAAATGACGCAGTTTGACCTTTTAAGGCAGCTTTTCTGTCAGACTGACAGGCTTTAAATCTGCAGAGAAAGATTTAAACTGAAGACTGCATCACTTTAAACCTGCTCATGGAACGAGTTTATCAAGAAATTAGAACAAATAACTACAAATAGTCGCTTTTATGTCTGTTTGTGTTGGCATTAAATAGAAAATGATAGAGCTTTACGGTGGAACCCTGCATGTAGAAACCATCCGTTCACCTTTTCTGGTCTCACAAAGACACTTCAGGTGGAACCAAAGATCTCAGATTTGGACTCATCAGACCAAAGCCCAGAATTCCACTGGTCTAATGTCTATTCCTGGTGTTTCTGGGCCCAAACAAATCTCTTCTGCTTGTTGCTTTTCCTTAGCAGCGGTTTCTTAGCAGCTATTTGACCATAAAGGCCTGATTGGTTCAGTCTCCTCTGAACAGTTGATGTAGAGATGTGTCTGCTACTAGAACTCTGAGGCATTTATCTGGGCTCTAATCTGAGCTGCTGTTAACTGGACATTTCTGAGGCTGGAGACTCAGATGAACTTCTCCTCAGCAGCAGAGGAGACTCTTAGTCTTCCTTTCCTGGGACGGTCCTCATGAGAGCAAGTCTGGTCGTAGCGCTGGATGGTTTCTGCTACTGCACTTGGAGATTCATTCAAAGTCCTTGTAGGTTTGTGGGCAGTTCCTAGATGGTTCTTGGTAGGTTCCTGGGTAATTCCTAGATGGTTCCTCGTAGGTTCCTGGGTAGTTCCTAGATGGTTCCTCGTAGGTTCCTGGGTAGTTCCTACATGGTTCCTGGTAGGGTCCTGGGTAGTTCCTATATGGTTCCTGGTAGGTTCCTGGGTAGTTCCTGGTAGGTTCCTGGGTAGTTCCTAGATGGTTCCTGGTAGGTTCCTGGGTAGTTCCTAGATGGTTCCTGGTAGGTTCCTGGGTAGTTCCTATATGGTTCCTGGTAGGTTCCTGGGTAGTTCCTATATGGTTCCTGGTAGGTTCCTGGGTATTTCCTAGATGGTTCCTGGTAGATTTCTGGGTAGTTCCTAGCTGGTTCCTCGTAGGTTTCTGGGTAGTTCCTAGATGGTTCCTGGTAGGCTCCTGGGTAGTTCCTACATGGTTCCTGAGTAGTTCTTACATGGTTCCTGGGTAGTTCCTCATAGGTTTATGGGTAGTTCCTAGATGGTTCCTGAGTAGTTCTTACATGGTTCCTGGGTAGTTCCTAGATGGTTCCTCGTAGGTTCCTGGGTAGTTCCTAGATGGTTCCTGAGTAATTCTTACATGGTTCCTGGGTAGTTCCTAGATGGTTCTTCATAGGATCCTGTGTAGTTCCTAGATGGTTCCTCATGGGTTCCTGGATAGCTCTTAAATGGTTCTTTGTAGGTTCCTTGGTTGTTCCTTGATGGTTCTTTGTAGATTCCTGGGCAGTTCCTCCATGGCTCCTTGAGGATTCATTCAAAGTTCTTGAAATTTTCTGGACTGACTGATCTTCAGTTCTTAAAGTACTGATGGACTGTCGTTTCTCTCTACTTAGCTGATTGGTTCTTGACATAATATGGATTCTAACAGTTGTCAAACAGGGCTGTCAGCTGTGGACCAACCTGACTTCTGCACAACACAATTGATGGTCCCAACCCCATTAAGAAGGCAAGAAATTCCACTAATTAACCTTGACAAGGAACACCTGTGAAGTAAAAACCATTTCAGGAAACTACCTCGTGAAGCTCATCCAGAGAATGCCAAGAGTGTGCAAAGCAGTAATTAAAGCAAAGAATCTAAAATATAAAACATGTTTTGACTTGTTTCACACTTTTTACTTCATACATAATTCCACGTGTTCATTCATAGTTCTGATGCCTTCAGTGAGAATCTACAATGGAAACAGTCATGAAAATAAAGAAGAACCAGTAAATGGGAGCTTTAGTCCAAACTAAAAACTACTAGTGTAAGTCGTACCACAAAAACAAAAATATGTCTAAGTAATCTGATCCAAGCAGAACAGATTCTGAATCAATGACATGATGAGAAATAACAGTAAATTATTCAGGGTTTTATCTTTAATAGTTCCTCAGATATTGTTAGTCAAACAGCCTCAAATGACAAAGTACAAAACGTGCACTGAAAGTGGGTCAACGGGGGATTTTAAAGAAGAATTTTTATCTTTAATTGTCTTAAATTTGTACAGATACCATTTTAAATATCCATAGTTTATTCTAAATAATCTTTCAGGCCAATGAGAGATGGTCGAGGAGAAAAACACATTATTTCTCCAAATCAGAGTTTGATGTAAGCTGGGAGAAGAGTTTGATTGAAAATGATTCATTTAAAGTCTTTAAAGTCACACGTTTGTCAAAAAAAGGAAAAAACTACAAAGTGAGAAAAAATCTGCTGAAAGTGTGTCGACGGGTGAATTTAAATAAGAATTAACTAAGTATCTGAGCTAAAGCTAAAAGCTAAAACTTGACATTGTAAGTATCCAGAGTTGATAATAAAGAGGTTTCCAGCGAGTCAGAGATGTCTGAGCAGAAGGTTTCTGATGGTTTGAGTGTTTGTGTGTCAACGTTTACTGAGAAAACAAACCACAAGTTCAAAATGAGCTCCAGTGTTCGGTGGGAAGGACAGAAGAGAAGCCACAAACCTCAAACAGCAACACGAATTAAAGAATAAAAAGAATTTAACGGACTCAAAGACGTAGAAGCTGAGGAACATGACTTTATGTAACTTTCACTCTGCTGCTGATTTATTGTCTCTGATGGAACTGTGACACCAACCGGCTCCATTTTTGGTGAAAAGCGTTTTAAAAGCGTTGATTGTGAAGATAAGACGGTGATGAGATCTGCTCTGAGTCCAGCTTCTCCTCCTCTCTGCTCTTCATCGTTTATAACCATAAAAGTCTCTGCAGCCGGCCAAGGCTCTGACCGAGGAAACATGTTCCTCATAGCAGCGCCGTGACTCACGCTGTGTCCATGTGGTCACGTTTACCGTCAGATAAACATGTTGGCTTTTGTTTAACTCTCAGGGAAAGTGACAAATTAGAGCATCGGACCTTGTAATTGGAGCTGAGGTCACTTTAACGAGAGGCGCCTTCCTGAAACTTTTGATCGGATTTAGAATAAAGGACAGATCTGCTGCTCTGAGAAGAATGAGAGCAAAGGTTCCCCTCAAAGAGCATCAAAACCTCCAAAACCACCAAACCTAAGCCTCCTGTAATCGTCTCTGCAGCTCTAGCCGCTCATTGTTCGACTTATTTCCTGTTCCCTGACCTCGTTTAAAACCTCTAGCTGTGTCTGTTTGCGTGAGCTTCTGTAAAATCTGCTTTTTTTTATCTGTTAAAACATTCCTGAGTGGTTTTAATTCGGTGCTGCTTTCAGGCTACGTTGGATTTATCATTACTGTGGTGGAAATTGCAGAAAAGGAGCTCTTATTTTGAAATATAGAATCTCTCAGATTTTATTTTATATGTGAATATCCAATACATGTTATTGTTTTCTACTGACCGTTGACTTCGTATCTTGTATGAAATAAACAATTGTCTCCACGATATATTTTATGCCAAATAATTATCTTTCTGTGTTTTTTTGTTTTATTTTCTTCACCAGATACACTTCATTGTGTTTCCACCACAGTTCTTACTTTCCAAATGCTACGGTGTTTCTGTTGTGTTTGTCCAAAAAATCTACCAAAATATCTCCAACTTATCCAGATTTTACAAAAAGTTTCCCACAGTGACAAAAAACGGCCAAAAAAAGCCTCCAACTTTTTTGAAATTTAACAAAAAAAAAAGTCAAAATTGAATCAAACATGGTTGAAATGGCTTGAAATTAGACTTATATTATATACAACAGAACAGAATGGAATAGAATAGATTTAATAATTAACCGAGGGAAAATTTGGTTGCTACAACAGAAAGAGTTCAGTTCCCACCAACACAAATACAGATATATGAGAAAAAATGTGCAGTAAATAAAAATAAAGAATTAGAAAAATATAGAATTCTAAATGTCCGATGTAAAGAATGGACAAATGTCAAAGCAAAAAAAATCACTGAAATTACGGAATTTATCAGAGCCAGAAACCATATAAATATAAAAAAATTCACCAGATTTTCCACTTTCTGATGGTCCTTGAACTAGTCATGAAATATTTTTTCTACCTGTTTTGTTTTTAAAAATTTCCAAAAGAAATAAACTATTCGTACCAGATTCTGCAAAAAGAAAGAAATAAACAAACAATATAAACTCAGAAACACTACGACCAACAGTCACGACAAACAATAAATTAAAAAATCAGACTTGTCGGCTGAACTGCAGGCAGTGTGTACATAAACCTTAGAGTAGAAAACTATGGCGACAAACCAACAAAAAACTAAACATGCATCATTTATCAGACACAGAAGCTATAAAATAGAAAATATTTTTATATTCTTGACCTAATCATATGTGACGTGTGGTTCCATCCAGAAACAACCAAAAATGAGCTTAGAATCAGAATATTTTGTCAAACTCACCAAAATAAACAAGATTCTGTAAAAGAAAACTGAAAATTCTGCCTGTGAAGCCACTAAAGACTCAGCTGAAATCAACGTTCTACTGACAAAAATTCAGAAAGTTTTGACTGAACTACAGGCAGTGTTTCCACAGAGAGACGGAGAGGAAAATAGAATCTACTGGATGAATGAAATGAGTGAGGAAACAGACCCTGAATGCAGCACAATTTAATAACTCTTATCTCTGGTCATTCCCATGTTTTTAGCTGATCTCGAAGATTAAACCCTGCATGGATTCAAACCAAGCAGATCTAATTAAATAGTTTCACTTTCATTCTTTCATTTAACAGTTAGTCTTTACAGGAATATTGATGGATAATGAGCTTTTATTTGGTTTCTCACTAAGAGATAAGTTGTTTGATACTACTTTTGTGTCTGTTAGTTCTCTAAAACTTGAGTTTAAGCACCTCTTAAAACTGCACCTTGATGTTTTTGCACTTGATTGTCAATCAGTGTTTGATTTATTGGGTTTTAAACACGTTGCTCAGTGGATTTTCAGTACGTTTTGACAGACCCAGGCGAACTCTTTGGCAGCTTCCATCTGAAAAATCCTTGAAACCCCTCAGTAACATCTCCAGAGCTGTGAGGCCAGAAGGATGAACCTCTGCTCTGAGGATAAGAGGCACTTGGGAGAAATTTGAAACACAATAAGTCCTGTTGTCCCCATCAGCAGGCCGAAATTAGATTTGGAAAAACTCCTGATACTGATGTAGTTGAACCCGATTAAAAAAAAAACAAAAAAAACGCAAATCTATCAAATTTGGTTCAGCAGACATGAAGAACAACAATCCAGCATCTGTTTTAATCCCAGTAGCACCTGGAAACCTCTTCAGAGTTTGAAATATGATCGGTTTAATACCAGATACAACAGACTGAAGATAGAGAAACAAGGATGGTGTCAATCTTCTCTTCAAAATAGAAGCAAGGAAGCAAATGAGCCTAAAATTCATACTGTTGTTCTAACGTAGCATTGATGTTTGCAGGCGCTCTACAAGGAGGACTTTGAGAAGAACAAGGGGAAAGGTTTCAGCGTTGTGACCGACACTCCGGAGATGCAGAGACTGAAGAAGACGCAAGACCAGATCAGCAATGTAAGTCCAACTCCTTTACTACGTCCTATCAGGTGATCGAAAAGTTGTGGGACTGCTGAGAATGCATGAAGCTACTCACGGTCAACACGTGGAAGCAGCAGCTGTCACGAATCAGGAGGTCCATGATCCAAACTTCATGTTGAGGATCATCACTGGTGACCAGAGGAGGGTTCTGCAGCTTCCATCAGGAGAAGAAACAAGTTTTCACAGTGGAAGAGTTTCTGAGGACGGACACAGTGCATCAGTTCAGGTGATTCTGGTTGTCTTCTTTGACATGGTTGAATTCGTCCCAAAGGGTTGGACTGTCAACACAGTTCTACTGTAACATCTGAGGTATCTGATGATAGAACCGCTTCCCAGCATTAAATGTTTGATGGGTATAGGACTTGGTAGTACCATGGTAGATAGTGTTGGTGTTCTACAACAACAAAGCAACCCACATTGGTTGAACCTGATTGGATGAACCCCTTACCCGTGGGCTGTCTTTTCCTGGACAACAACAACATGACAGCTTGTCTGGAAACTTTCTCTTATATTTCAAGAACCAAAGTGTCTCTCTGAACACTTTGGAGTTGAGAAATAAGTTGTGCCGCTGCTCATTTGGTCTTTATTTTATATCAACAACAATCAGTTTAAGAGTTTCCAGAGGTGGTGAGTCACGTGGACACCCCTGATTTGCATTAAGTAGCCTAAATCTCAGCTACTGTGCTGTGAAAAATGGTGGAAAATTAGTTTTAGGTTTTGGGGGGCAATTACTTTTTCACAGGGGTGATACAGGTTTTCAATAAATCTTAATAAATCATCGTTTAAGAACTAAATTTTGTGTTTTGTGGGTTATCTATGTCTAATATTCAATATATAAAATCATTAGTTTGATGATCTAGAACTTTTTAAGTGTGAGAAGATTTCTGTATGGGGGGACAGATAATACTTTTTCATGGCACTGTTAAAGGATGCACCGTCTCTGGAAACTCTACGTACTGCTACCAGAATGCCTTACAATCACGGATTCTGTGGACGTGTAGTAAGACATGCAAGTGGACATGCATGTGTTCAGCAAAATAACCTGAACTGTGGTGCAACGATGTGTTCAAGCTCCAGCTACACTCAGTACCAGGTGACTATACTCTGCTTTATTGACAACACCACCCAACCTACGCGCCAGATTTAACTTCCTGCAACTTCTTCCTCTTCTCCAGAACGAAACTCAAGTTGGATTGCTGCTGTTTTGACACAGTTAAAGAGATGTCACGCATTCCAGATGCTGCTTATTTCATCACTTCCCAGTCATTGTTTATGTAAGCAGCCTTACAATGGACACTGGAAGCACCATGCTGCATTTGAATAAACAAGGCGTCGTATTAACCACTCCTCATCTGGACAAAGTTAAGGTTTGGGCTAATTTATGCTAACCAGGAGCGTCCAGCGTGACATTAGTCAGTAACTGCGTGACATATCTTTCGCCACCTGTGCTCAGCGCAAGGTCATTGTGTTTGTGGGTACATCTACATTAAATGGACACATCCTATGTTGCTGTGATTTCTGCCACCAATTTTTTCAAGATTTCTCCCGTTGGAAATCATACAACGACTGAGCAGCCTTGGAGGCTCTGAATGCTTTTCTTGTTAGCATAGTAGTAGAAGAACGGAGATTGTTTTGGTTTCCTGTTATGGAGAAACAAAGGTAGGAAGCAGCTGAACTTGTTACGTCTAAAAACACCCCCGTGGACAGGTATCATTACGAGTGTTGCAGGAGCACTGGGAGCAGAGCATCGCTGCACAAACCTGATCACACCTTATTCCTTTTATTTATCACACTCATAACTTTCAGAATCTCCTCAGAGAAGAAAAACTCCTCTGTTATCCGAGTTCACAGAGAAACGTCTGGTATGTATCCGACTGTAACAACAGTCCAGATCCGAGCCGAGAGAACAGAGCGATCCAGGCAGCAGCCAACGATGTCAGAGTCCTGCAGAGACACTCAGGAACATTTCAGACATTTCTGTTGGTCCGCCGAGGAGCAGCTGCTATATATGGTCAAAGTCTCTCAGCTGTGGACGCAAACCCAACACACACATTACACACACGCACACTACACAGTGAAACACACACACCCCTCCTCCTTAACTCCCATGAGACGCCGTAGTTGCAGAAAGGAATGATGGGTGATCAGCTGCATGTCAAAGGGGAAAACTCTTATTTTTCCATTTTCTCTTCCTTCTTTTTATATTCGTAGATTTGCTTGTTTTTTATTCCTTCAGTCTTTTTCCCATGAAGTCTGCTGAGGTTTGCTGAGGACACCACGTTCATCTGCAGAGATTCTGTTTCTGTCCATTAAAACCATACTGTTAGGTTTACACTGGCATGTGGAACGATACCAGTAAACTCACATCTGTTCTCTAGACTCATTCAACAGCTACTAGGTGTATTTATCACTGATTACTGATCACTGATTCTGCTATAAATCACTAGTAGAAAACCAGTTAAGCTGTGAGACACTACAAGCAAAATCAATGTGTTCCTGCATTGATCAAATTTAGGATTTTTGCATATTTTGCCTCCGTAACACGTCTTTTTTCAGACTAATGGAGAGAAAACACCCAAGATTCACACCGTAACTTTTTATTTTACTTCTCGTTATCTAGTTGCATCTGCAGATTTCATTTATAATGCATAACTTTACAATCTTTGTTAGTTTTTTCCTCATACTTTGAGCCATAAATCTAATTTTTACGTGCACTAAACTATCCAGTTTTATCCCTTTCTATATCCTGAAGGTTTTCTCTGAGGGGTTTCTTTATATCTCATTCAAACTGATTTCTACAACATTTTAATCTGAAAACATGCAGAAAATAGTCTTTTTTTTCTGGTTGCTGACAGTATGTTGTGATTTATGGAGCGATAAAAACTGATCTCCAAAGAATTCTGAAACTGGATTTATCCAACATTCCGATTTCTGTTCTGGAAATTGATGCAAATTGTGGTATTTTTTAGATGTATAACAACTCCTTTACATATTCAAACATAGCATTTCAGGAATTTTTTAATTTTAAAAATTCATTGTGTTTTTGTAAATAAAGAAATGGGGAAGTTTCATGATGTCTGTTAGTTAAAAATGTTTTTATTCTTCTCAGAGTTTCCCCTTAAGAAAAAAATAATCAGTGAGTGACATAAAAAGACCCCCTCCCAAAAAAATACATAAAATAAATATTCTAATCACTGATGGTTGACTTTTTTTTTACATAAATGTTCTGAAGGGGTCGTTTTTATCCCCCTGAGCATTTAGAAGAAACATTACATGCATTCTAATCTGCACTTATTGGTGCACATGGATTCACAAATATAGAACTAAAAGCTGTAAATGCTTGGACCTAAACCTTTGATAAAGTCACTATTTGATCAGTAAAGATCAGAAAGTTGTGGGAGACTAAATAAATCACAATCTGTTTTAAGTATGAGGAATTTGGTTCAGTGTTTTGGTGCAAAACACTGAGATGGAGTAAAAAGGAGGATAAAAGTTTAAAAAGCAGCTGTTGCATGTCAAATAAACAGGAAGTGTTTTAAGAAGAATCTAAAGTGTTAGAAGTCACATAAAAAGCGAGTGCAGCAAATAAAAAGTATTATAAAAGTCATAGGAATGTGAAAATTGTTACCTAAGAATTTGCAAGATTACAGATTATACACCGTAAAAAAACTAAAATGTGCAAAGCATCATAATAATATTCCAATTTGAAGAGCTGTGCATTAACATAATGCAATATTTAATTGTTAAAGACACAAGAAAACCATTTTGATTTTTATTGCTAGTTTCAATCTTTTGTTCGAGGTTTTTTTCTTTATAAAATATGTAAAAGTCGGTTCCTGCTGCAGCTGTTGTCTTTAGTCTGTTCAGAATTATTCTCATCGACTCTCAGCTTGTCCTAAAATGGAAAACAGCTTCATCCAGAGGACATGTTGAGGATGAACAGAAGGATGTGAGAGTTCACTGCCCTCCTGTGGAGTTAACGTGTGTGTGTGTGTGTGTGTGTGTGTGTGTGTGCAGATAAAATACCATGAAGAGTTTGAGAAGAGTAAGATCCGCAGCGACGCACCTCCACCTGAAAACAGACAAGGTGAGTTATTACATCACACACTCACCTGGTTCACTGCAAGCCTGGATTTAACTCTGTGTGTGTGTGTGTGTGTGTGTGTGTGTGTGTGTGTGTGTGTGTGTGTGTGTGTGTGTGTGTGTGTGTGTGCAGACTATGAGGACCAACCGTCCAACCCTGGAAGATTCAGTCAACCTGCAGTCCAGATGCGTCCTGCTGCTGTAGCTCCGCCTGGTGGAGGGGTGAGGATACTACATGACTAAACATTACACCCAGAGGTGGAAGAAGTATTCAAGTAAAAGTACCAAAAATACAACTTAGTTAAAGATCATAGCAGCAAAATGTAGTAAAACTACTGCAGTTTGTTCTACTTTATGTCCAGGTTTATACACAGTGAAAGCAGATGAAGACGAGAAGCCTTCATTCATCAACATGGAGAAATCTGCACTGTTACAACAGTAAAGTGCAAATATTTAAGGAATATCAGCAGAAAGATAAATAAATAAACCAAATATATACATAAGTACCAGTTCTGATTGTCCACTTAGGTAAATCTGAGGGCTTCAAACTTGATTAATGGGAGAGGAGAGCAGAAAAAACTAACTTCTGATGCACAAATCTTCACTTTAATCTTTGATTTTTGCTGAGATGTTGGACTATTTTAACATTTAAAAACCATGAGAAGTATTATGATGTATAATTAATATATTTGTTGGAAAGTCCAGCAGTGATGCCTTATTATTAGACAAAGATTAAACTTTATGGATGCCATTTGAGGGGAAATTTACAAAGTGGTGCAGAAATGAATGCATCAATATTTATAACCCAATAACAGAATTTATTCTGAAATAGAGTGTACTGCATTATGAGTAGTTTTACTTTGTTGTAAATGTATTTTAATACTAATACTGTATCCTCAGATGAGTCTTCTAATACCATTTATGTTTACTCTGTGTCTTTCTGTCCACAGCAGGGAAATTCAATGCAAATGAATCCGTTTCCTCTCTGAATGCTCTTTATTTTATGTTGGAGATGGAGATTTTGGCAGAACAGAACTTCCTCCTCAGTGTTTACAACAACATAATTGAACACTATGGAGATCTACAGCTTATTTATTATTGTGTCATTTCTTAGCTATTCAAACTGGTTTTCTTTAAACTTTAGATTTTGGACTGATAGCAGTTAATAACGTCAAACATGGCAGCAGGTTAAAGAGTCAGAGATAAAATCTTGGTTTTCTGTCGGGTTAGTTTCACAGAAACTCTGGTTAAACTGCTGTCAGTTAGTCTGACTGATGGTTAGTCTCCTGACAGTTAGCCTGAAAGACAGTTAGCCTGACAAATAGCATGAAAGCTAGCATGAGAGACACTTAGCCTGACGGTTAGCTTAGCAACCATTTATTTAGGCTCATACTTAGCTTGACAATTAGCGTGAAAGTTAGCTGGACAGTTTGTCTGACAGACAGTTAGTTTGACTCAGAGTTTGCCTGACTGTCAGTCTGATGGTTAGCCTGAATGACAGTTAGCCCAACATGTAGTCTTTGGACAGTTAGCCTGACGTTTAGTCTGACAATTAGCCCAACATTTAGTTTGACAGTTACCCTTACTGGCAGTGGGTCTGACAGTTAGCCCAACAGTTAGTACAAAGTTAGCCTAACAGTAGCTCGACAGACATTTCGTCAGACAGTTACCCTGACAGCTAACCTGACTAACATTTAGTCCAACAGTTACCCTGAAAAATAGCATGAAAGTTACCCCGAGAGACACTTAGCCCGACTGACAGTTGGCATGGAGTTACTTTGACAGACAGCCTTACAGTTAGTGTGAAACTTAGCTTGACAGTAGCCAGACAGACATTTAGCCTTACCGTTAGCATGACGGACATTAACTGGACTGTTAGCTTGACTGATAGCCTGGCTGATTCCCAGCAGTGAGCGACTTCCTCTGTTTATCCATGTCCTCCAGAAGCGCTACCAGGCCCTGTACAGCTACATGGCAGCAGAAGCAGATGAAGTTTCTCTGCAGGAAGGTGACCTGATCCTGGACGTGGAGCCCATCGATGAAGGCTGGGTGTTTGGATGCAACCAGAGAACGGGACAGCGAGGGATGCTGCCGGCTAACTACGTCCGACCGGTTTGAAGCCGCCATGAGGCGATAACTCCTGCAAATCAGGCTTCTATTGGAAATCAACTTTTACTAATGAAACATACCGTTTTAAAAGCCTGGTTATGCTTTGCTTCTTTTGTCAGAAATGTGATTTTTAAATATAATTCAAGAGGTAGTACTTATAGGTTAAAAAATGACTTCGGGGAAAACAATGATCCTAAAAACAGTGAAATGGAAGCAGACTGTGGAATAAACTCTAACAACACATTCTTTATATGTTCCGTAACTTGTCCTCAGTATCTTTTTGTAAATATCATTAAAACACCTGTTTGATATAAATCTGAGGCAGAAAATCTGATATTTTATGGTTAAAAAAATCACTGAATCTGATTCAAGTTAAAGTGAAATATTTAACTTTGTGTGTCAGATTTGTTTTTTTAAACAAATTTTGCTTCATTCTTGCTTTCGTTCTGCAGCTTTTTTTCTGGTGGAAATAAATCCCACAGATATGCAGCTCCATTGATACCTTTTATTCAAAAACAATCATCAAAACCACTAAATGAAGTAAAATCTGACGGAATCTAAAGCGGACGTTAAAAATAAGACAAAAGCTTTACGTATAAATAATGTTCAAGTTAAAACAAGGAAACTTTAGCACCTTCTGGTTTTAAAAGTCAAAAAATGAAAACAGTTTTTTAAGAATCAACTGGCTCAGAATATTTCCGCATCTAAAAACAAACGATCGTCTTCAAGCTTTAAGGCTTCATGGCAGAGAAAAAGGCGATTCTCTTGGTAATTTTGTTCTGCAGCTTCGACGGCAAACAGCCGAGCTGCTGCCTGAACAGCTCCGGGTTTCCTCCGATGAAATCCTCACAGAGTCTGCAGAGAGAAAAACATCTCATTTATTAATGTTTACCTGGAGCTCTGGACTCATGTTTTACATATCTGGCCTGATAATAGCCTGCTATTTGCATGCATATGGTCTGCCTGTACTGCTGTACTTCCTTTAAGTCAGATCTATTTATGATTTTATTTTTGCAGGACACCATGACGCTGCAGGCACGGTGGTGGCGGCATCATCGCTGCTCTTTGTTTGCTTTCAACACTGAATCATTGTAAATTTAATTAATTTCGAAGTGAAAACAGATTTCTACAAAGTTATGTCAATTAAAAATAAACCTGGAAGGTCCAGTCTCTGGTGGATTAGAACTGCTGGATAGAACTGCACCATGAAGATTGAAGAACACGCCAAGAAACTCTGAAAAGGTTATTAAAAAGCAGAAGTCATGGAATGATACAAGAACATTTCCAAGTGTCTCTGAAAATCTCCTAGGAAATGAAAGGAATATGGCATGTGTAAATCCATCCTCAAAAACTGAGTCAATGTGCAAGAAAGAGACTAGAGAGGGAGGCCACCAAGACTCCTATGACTCCTCTGAAGGAGTTCCAGCTTCAGCAGCTGAGATGGGAGAGACTGTTCATACAACTGTTGTCTGTTCTTCAATAGTCAAAGTTTTACACACACCATCTGTACTGTGAGGCATGGTGGTGGCAGCATCATGACGTGAAGCACGGTGGTGGCAGCATCATGATGTGAAGCATGGTGGTGGCAGCATCATGATGTGAAGCATGGTGGTGGCAGCATCATGTTGTGAAGCACGGTGGTGGCGGCATCATGATGTGAACCACGGTGGTGGCAGCATCATGATGTGAAGCACGGTGGTGGCAGCATCATGATGTGAAGCATGGTGGTGGCAGCATCATGATGTGAAGCACGGTGGTGGCAGCATCATGATGTGAAGCATGGTGGTGGCAGCATCATGATGTGAAGCATGGTGGTGGCAGCATCATGATGTGAACCACGGTGGTGGCAGCATCATGATGTGAAGCACGGTGGTGGCAGCATCATGATGTGAAGCATGGTGGTGGCAGCATCATGACGTGAACCATGGTGGTGGCAGCATCATGATGGGAAGTATGGTGGTGGCGGCATCATGTTGTGAAGCACGGTGGTGGCGGCATCATGTTGTGAAGCACGGTGGTGGCGGCATCATGATGTGAACCACGGTGGTGGCAGCATCATGATGTGAACCACGGTGGTGGCGGCATCATGATGTGAAGCACGGTGGTGGCGGCATCATGATGTGAACCACGGTGGTGGCGGCATCATGATGTGAACCACGGTGGTGGCGGCATCATGATGTGAAGCACGGTGGTGGCAGCATCATGATGTGAAGCATGGTGGTGGCAGCATCATGATGTGAAGCATGGAGGTGGCAGCATCATAATCTGGAGATACTTCTCAGCAGTAGGTTTTGGAAGGCTAATGAATCCAGCAAAGTTTAACGATATTACTTTGTAGAAATCTGTTTGACATAAAAGAATCTGTAAATTCTTGTCCAAAAAGCCAAATTTTCAATGAAGATTCACTGTTGAAAAACAACAAAAGGGAAAAATTCCAACAGTTGATTGATTTTTCTAAGCGCTGTAGAGTGTTTATACTCTGATTTTACACAGTCCTATTTTTTGGCCATGCAGTTAAATTTCTCATTTTTTAAACACCAGTTTACCATTTTCCAACATTTTTAAATCCACCACAGCAAAATAAGGATTCATCCCATCAGCCTTAAAAGTCTGTAAAATAAAAAAGAATGAATCCATGCTGGTGGATTGTTCTAAGGAGAATTTTATGCTGACGTTTTCTTTGTCAGTTAATCTTTTGCTTATTTTCTGGATGAACTGCTTCAGTGTTTCATCTATAAAATGATGAATGTCGGTGTTTTCCAAAGTCCAAGAGGACAAATGTTTTGTTTTGTCCACAGCACAGAGAAATTCAGTTTCCTGTCACAGAGGAAATAAAAGCGGAAATATTCATTTTTAAGAGGTGAAATGTGCATGTGATGAAGACGTGACTTCCATATTCTATACTGCAGGTGTTGCATAACAGAAAAACACTTAAATCTGAAGTGAGTCCCGTTAATCCGAACATTTCACACAAACAGCAGCGGTATAGAACCAGGAGCTAAAGCTCATTAGCAGAACACCAGCTGGATGTGAATGAAAATCAGAGGATAAACACTTCTCTCTGTGGACTTAGTTAAAACTGATTAATCATGTGTGAACATGCAGACGTCAGCTCACATGCAGGAAATACGTGTGACTGAGCTGAAACACAACTGGAAACCATGATGGATGGAGTTTTACCTGAAGAGAGGATGAGGCTGAGTCTGAAACAGGAAAACGTCTCTGCAGTGATGCTGAGATGGAAGCCTCAGAACAGCCACCTGATGAACAACAATGCCCATTAGATTTTCTCTCTGCTTCAATGTTCTCATACTTCTAAAGCGATAAAGCAAAATAAAGTAGAATTGTGGACCAGAAGGACCAAAAAGGCAAAAAAAGAGGTTAGTCTGGACTCTTTGAACAAACTTCTTGCAGAAGATAAATACTCAAACGCTTTGTTAAATCAGTGACTTTTCCTAAAGTGTCACTAAATGAGGAAAAGCTGTCATGAATAAATAAAAGCGACGAGGGAACACCAGAGGCAGGAGAAGTCCAAAGAATAGCAAAACAAGTCTTTAGTGAAGATTAAAGTGATAAAAGACAGAAAACAGACTAAAACACAAAAAACTAGAAAAGCACTCAGAGAGCAGTCCTCCTCCAAGGCTGCTCAGTCGTATCATTTCTGACAGACGAAATCTTTAAACAATTCATGGTCCTCAGCGGTGGATTTGTAGTAGGATCACAATCATGTGATCATCAGCAGGCAGCTGATGTAGTGTTCACTTGTTGTCATGGTTACAGTGACACTGTGTCGCTATCTCACAATGACACACATCTTTAACTAATCCATGGATCCAGACTATAAGCTGCATCACTGCCAAAATCCAATCACTTGGTCCTTGTGTCATTTCTGACCTTCCCTGAAAATTTCATCCAAATCCGTTGGCAACAGACAGACAAACGGACGGACGGACAGACAGACGCCGATCATCACATTGCTCCACCTCCTTGGAATAATAAACAAATTAAGAATGCATTAAAAGTAAAAGTATTTATTTTTATATTCAGAAGAAGCAGAAAAAGAATCAAAACAATCAGAAGAAGAATTTGAAAAGAAATAGCTAAAATGTATAAAAATCGAAATGTGTATTTTTCTGTTCAAAAGAAGAAAAAAACTCTGAAAAATCAGGGAATGATTTTAAAGAATACATAAAAAATATTAAAATTTAAATATGTTTTTTGTATTCAAATGAAGAAGAATAATAAGAAGAAATTGATTAAATAAATAAAATTAATTAAAATTCTGACAAAAAAGGTAGGTAAGCTTGCCTTTCTTTATTTCTGAGCAAACTTTTTGATTTCATGTGGATTACTTTGTGTCATATTTTAGTTTATAATAGTCTACATAAATCCACAGAGATCCTCTCCAGAGGATTCAGAATCAAACCAAACTATCAGGTTCAGTTTCCATGTACAGTCTGAGTGTTTACTTCCATGCTGTAGTGAAGGTGCTCTTCATAATCTGAGACCTTAAAGCCTTTAAGCTTTCTTTATGGAACACTTTCACCTAATCTCCAGCTATAATTGGCTCTCAGACTGCAGCTGATCTGCAGATCCTCCAGCTATCGAGCTGCTCTGCTCAGGAAGAAGCTCCCAGACACGAAGAAACACCTGAACCCAGGTTTGAAATAATAACACTCATCTATTCAATGTGTCTCGTTCAAAATACGTCCAAAAACTATCCTGATGCACCAAATAAATCCTCCAAAAAATGAAAAAACTGTGACCAAGAAAAATATATTGGATTTTCAGGTTGAATTGCAGGCAGTGTTTCCACAGAGCAGAGAGGAGACGAGAACTAATAGGATAGGAACTAATTAGAGACATTCAGAGGAAAATTAATCAAACTGGATCAATAAAATAAATGCAGCATGGTTTAAAAACAGTCAACAGAGGAGCCGGTTGTTGGAGATACATCCAGCATGGTGAAACATCTTTCTAACCATCCATAGTGCTTTTATCTGCTTTATCATTATTAATCTTTTTATACAAGGGAATAATAATAATAAATAAAGGCTAAATCATGCACTTTATAAATGCTGTTTTTCATTTCTAAAGATAAAAGTTGCACAAAAACAGCACGTTTAATACAGTTTAAAGGATGTATTGTTTAAAAGAAGAGTTTCCTGATGTCTAAAAATGAGACGTTTCTGCTGTATAACATGTTTACTTCATGTTTACTTCACATTTACTTCATGTGGGACAAAAACCACATTAAGTCTGTGAATGAAGCGCAGAGATCAGCTGTGATCACATACCGAGTCCATGAGGATGCAGAGGTTACTGCTTCCTCCAAACACCACCACGTCTCCGTCTGATCCCAGACAGGCCGAGTGACAAACCCTGGCAGACGAAGAACATCAGGAAATTAGCAGAAAACACTGGAAGCTACAGGACACTGGAATAAAAACCTCTGATTAAAAAAAAAAAAGTGAAAGTTAGGAAGCTAGGGACAGAAAAAATGTGTTTAAAATAGTGGAATATTGTTTTGTTTATGGTAAAAACTGTGAAAATAACAACAATTATCTCAAATAGACTTAAATAATTAAATAGTAATTTTACAGTAACATAAAATAAAATATTATTACTACTACATAGTTTTGGCCTTTTTTTTAGGTCAACATGTAAATTAATACTTTTTTCTGTGACTAGTTTCTTTATAATATTCTGTGAAATAGAAAATTGTTCAAAAAAATTGAGAAATTGTTTATAAAATGTTCTATTTTTAGATTACAGTTGAACAATGTATGAAAACTTGAAAAGTTCTAATTTATTTTAGTCAAATATCATTTTATTAGTTTTCTGTCGTTTAACAAAAAGGTGGAAATTTCTGAAAAATAATATCAAATTGTTTGGAAAAAAAAAAATGTTTGAGCTTCTTTTAACTCCAGGCAGCAGGTTCCTATCAGTTTTTTTATATTGCTGGAGACACAAATAATGAGATTCTGTAAATAAAATGTTAATTTCGATGCAATAAAATATAATAATGATTCAATTAGAACTACCTAATTAATGCAGATTGCTTTATTTGACTTTTCTCTGAAACATGCCGACTTTAAACGAACAGGAAGTGAGAAATCCTCTACCTGGGCTTGTTTTTGTGAGGATGCGTCACTTCGGTCCATTCCCTCTTTTCTGTGTTAAACTGCCAGGCGTCATCTGGAAGAAACAGATTTATTATAAAATACTGAATAAAAACCAAAAGAAACTTCACTTTCCTCTGTTTTATAGAAATAAATACAAAGATGGTCATAAAACCTTTAGAATTTCACTACATTTTGCTGCAGAACTGCACTTAATTATTATTTTATATGTTAATTACTTTAAAATGTCCAAAGAAATGGTGAAAAATGTCAGTTTAGCATCATAAAGGAGGAAATAACAGAAAATATTCACATTTAAGAAGCTGGAATGAGAGAATGGAGACATTTTCCTGCTTATTAAACTAGTTGACAACTTATTTGTTAAGGAGTGTTACTTGTAATGGAGTATTTCTACACTGCTGTATTAGTACTTTTACTTGAGTTAAAGGATGTGAGTATTTCTTTCACTGCTGCTTTTCTATCAGAGAGAACTTCTACATTAAAGCAGCTAAATAAGACAATAAAGCAAAGAGCTGACCTGCTCTTTACTGTTCATTTCTGGAATCTTAAACGGCCAACGTGTCTCTCTGTAATCTGTCTTCTTGTGTATTAAACATCATTACTTACTGAGAGTGTTTCCGTCGGTGCTGAAACCTCCATAAACGAACAAAGTCTGGTCTGATATGGACGTCATGGTGTGCATGGATCGGCCCGGAGGTGAACAAGAGGAAAAGTCACTGAGGAAAATACAAAACACAACTATCAGTGGATCCCTAAAAGACTTAAAAATGTGGATTTAATAAATATTTTAACCTTCAAGCGACCAAAATGATCGTTATATTTAACACAGAAACATTTTTACTGCTTCTTTTATCCATGATGGATATTCTAAAATGTTCTAATCTAAATAATTATGGTTTAAAATACGTTTTTAATGCAAAAACAGTCAAAAATTCATCTTTGTTTACTAAGGTAAATTACATTAGGCAGCAAGTATTTGTCTTTTGCAGCTATAAATCTTGACAGTCTGAGACTGTTAGCAATAATTCTCTGCAAAACATGAATTTGTGGTGGAAAACTCCAATAAAATCAAAACCTTTAGTGTTAAATATATACATCTACCGCTGAAAAGTTTGGGGTCATCCTGACAATTCCATGTTTTCCATGAAAGCTCATTTTTATCCATGTGCTAACATAACTGCACAAGGGTTTTCTAATCATCAATGAGCCTTTCAACACCATTAGCTAACACAATGTAGCATTAGAACACAGGAGTGATGGTTGCTGGAAATGTTCCTCTGTACCTCTATGGAGATATTCCATTAAAAATCAGCTGTTTCCAGCTACAATAGTCATTTACCACATTAACAATGTCTACACTGGATCTGCTTCTCTTTCATCAATAAGGACATTTCTAAGTGACCCCAGACTTTTGAACGGTGATGTAAATCTATATAGTCTGTTTATTCCTGTAAAGGCTATGAAAGTAGGGATGTCCTGATGAAGGTTTTGTTGTTTTTTAGGGGGTTTAGCTTGTAAAGGAGCACCATGACAGAGACTTCTGCAAAGATCAGTGACTTCAGGCCAGAAAACAGGTGAGAAATGTTGCTGGGCTGAGATAGTTCAGGATTCTACACTCCTCTAGATCATCCAACAGTGATTTGTACAACTTTGTACAAAATCGCTGGATTTTGGTTGATTTTTTTGTGAATGTTCTTAAAGAAAATATTAGAAGTTTTACTGATATATATGGAATCACTTTAGATATTTTTAGGATTTTTTTGGAAGATTTTTATTCATCTTTTTGAAAATATTTACAAGAATTTTCTTGCCAAATTTGGTGGATTTTTTCTCATAAAAGGGAAACTTGTAAGGAATTATTGGAATTTTCTTTCTGAAAGTGTTGCAAATTTTCAGAAATTTGGGGAATTTTTTTGCTGAATTTTTGGATTTTTTTCAAACAAACAAACAATATTTTTGGTGCCCGTAAATGAGGACAACAGGAGGGTTAAAATAATGTGTCAGCCGAAGGTTTGTGTCTATACTAAATTTTGTACAATTGGCTCCAATTTTAATCTTAGCATTGGACTCTAGACATCAAGACTGAACATTTTTCCAGTTCAAAATATCACAGCTGCATTTGTAAGAAGCTGCTTGGTGACCAGAGGGTTAATAAAAGTCATAACTTTGGTCTGTGTGTGAAAATAAAAGGTGGTTTACAACTGAGTCCACGTCCAGGTCTCCAGGTCCAAACAGAACAAGTCCAGCTGAGCCGTTTCCTGCAAACAAGAGTCACTTTAGGAAAAGAAATTCTCTCTATAGAGTAGAAATGTTGTCAGTACAGTTCTAGACAAATCTGAAACCCACTATAGAGGGATTTTCCTGTATAGAAGCACAGAAATGAGAAGAATCAGGGGAAAGTGTAGATACGTTTGTTAATTCTGCCGTCATTTAGTGCCGTTGTTCATCAAATGAGCAGAAATTACAGGAAAATGCTCAGAGTTCTGTTAAATAAGCCAACACAGATGTAGAAACTTTTCCCCGTATGTGACTGTTGGACGTCTCTTTTAAAAGCCCTGAGCATTATCCTGCTGCTACACTGCAAATATTAAAGATTATATTTATTATTTTATAACATTTGACTGGGAAATTACACAGTTTTTATTTGGTGTATTTAAATGAGAAAAAAACATTTGTTTTTCAGATATTTTTGGTTATTTGAAAGGAAAATTATGTATATAAAGGTTGGAAAATGGTAAAGTATTGGTTGTAATTTTACAGATTTTAACTGTTACAGAAATATTTAGAAAAATAACTGAAAATAATTATTATTTTTCATGTTAATAACAAAAAGGCCAAAACTAAATAACGCATACATTAAAAATCAGTATTTTTACAAACAGAAATTTGTTCTTTTATAAAGTTTGACTGTAAAATCACAGAATGTCATTAATTTACTGTTATTTTTACCATTGTTTTCACAGTTTGAGTGTTTTTATGTATTTTTCTGAAATCCTTACTGCCAGATTGTCAGTGTTTTGTCATTTTTGGGGTTTTTTTAAAGAATTTCTTTTCTCGGACGCTGTCCAACCGTCTGATCCTGGAATGTTCTGGCTGCAGTTCATCCCAAATAAGCCAAACAGGGTTGAGGTCGGTGCAGAAGAATCACGTTCTTCCAAACTCAAACTGCTCTTTATTTACAGGATTTGACTTCAGCTTCACCTCTGGACAGGAAAAGGAAACAGGAAAGGACCTTCCCCAAACTGTTGAACCGTGAAGCTGCTTTCAGATATCGCCGTTAGATTCCCACCACCGACCCTCGGACTGTTTCTAACTTTAAAAAACTCACGGCTCCTCCGCTGATGAATCCTTTGTTTCCCAGCAGGGCGCTGGCATGGCAGCCTCTGGGTGAAGGAGCAGAACCCTGGAGAACAAAAACACATCAGAATGTAGAGATGCTGCCAGAAAACCAGGCTTCAATTTCAGTTTCATCATCTAAATCTGCTGTTTCTACTACTAATCTAGTGTTTCATGACATTTTTATTTACTTCCAATGAGCTCCAAAGTCGATTTTCAATCAATCAATCACTTTACAACAACATAAAAGAAGACCAAAGTGCTTTCCATCAGCATGATACAACAAAACAATACAATTTGGTTACTATGAAACCATAAAAACCATAAAACCAAAATGCAGCACAGATGAATCGGTAACATTTAACTGAGAATAAAACAGCGCTAGGAGTCAAAAGCACGTCTGAATAGGTGGGTTTTCAGTGAGAACACCAAGTTCCAGTGGAAGCACGTTCCAGAGTCTCAGAGTGGATTTTCAACACATTTATTTGGAAAAATGGCTTCATTAGACCGTTACTGACTAAAAACAAGATTCTCAGACGATGTGGACTGAATCCTTCCGATGGGAGCATCAAACTGCTCCATTAATAAAGAAAACTACATAACGACTTTAGAAACTATTCACTTGTTGTTGTGGCTGATTATACGCTGTAAAAAGAAATTCCTTTAAAACTGAAACAACCCGGCAACAAGGATGCCAGGAAAAATATATTTAAAAAATGATGAAACACTGTCATGTTCAAAAACCTTAAAAATAAATAAAAATATCAGCATAACTATATCTCGAATATCACGGATAAATCCTTATTGCATTTTTGCACAAAAACAGATTAATCCTCGTGTTGTCTTTTAAAACGGGTCAATTTTGACCTGTTTAAAGCTTGAAAATGTGGAAAAAATATATATATTTTGACAGTGAAACTTCTGATGTCCACATTTTCAACATTTTTGGGAAACATTTTTTGGTGGAAAAAAAGAAATGTTAAAAATGTTCCTTAAGAACATTCACCAAAAAAAAAAAAAATCAACCAAAATCCAGCAAAATCGCTGGATTTTGGTTGATTTTTTTGTGAATGTTCTTAAAGAAAATATTAGAAGTTTTACTGATATATATGGAATCACTTTAGATATTTTTAGGATTTTTTTAGAAGATTTTTATTCATCGTTTTGAAAATATTTACAAGAATTTTCTTGCCAAATTTGGTGGATTTTTTCTCATAAAATTTTTAAGGGAAACTTGTAAGGAATTATTGGAATTTTCTTTCTGAAAGTTTTGCAAATTTTCAGAAATCTGAGGATTTTTTTGCTGAATTTTTGGATTTTTTTCAAACAAAGAAACAATATTTTTGGTGCCCGTAAATGAGGACAACAGGAGGGTTAAAATAATGTGTCAGCCGAAGGTTTGTGTCTATACTAAATTTTGTACAATTGGCTCCAATTTTAATCTTAGCATTGGACTCTAGACATCAAGACTGAACATTTTTCCAGTTCAAAATATCACAGCTGCATTTGTAAGAAGCTGCTTGGTGACCAGAGGGTTAATAAAAGTCATAACTTTGGTCTGTGTGTGAAAATAAAAGGTGGTTTACAACTGAGTCCACGTCCAGGTCTCCAGGTCCAAACAGAACAAGTCCAGCTGAGCCGTTTCCTGCAAACAAGAGTCACTTTAGGAAAAGAAATTCTCTCTATAGAGTAGAAATGCTGTCAGTACAGTTCTAGACAAATCTGAAACCCACTATAGAGGGATTTTCCTGTATAGAAGGATTATTGGTGCCACCAAAATGAGAATCACCTGCACAGAAATGAGAAGAATCAGGGGAAAGTGTAGATACGTTTGTTAATTCTGCCGTCATTTAGTGCCGTTGTTCGTCAAATGAGCAGAAATTACAGGAAAATGCTCAGAGTTCTGTTAAATAAATCAACACAGATGTAGAAACTTTTCCCCGTATGTGACTGTTGGACGTCTCTTTTAAAAGCCCTGAGCATTATCCTGCTGCTACACTGCAAATATTAAAGATTATATTTATTATTTTATAACATTTGACTGGAAAATTACACTGTTTTTATTTTGGTATATTTAAATAAGAAAAAAAAACATTTATTTTGCAGGTATTTTTGGTTATTTGAAAGGAAAATTATGTATATAAAGGTTGGAAAATGGTAAATAATTGGTTGTAATTTTACAGATTTTAACTGTTACAGAAATATTTAGAAAAATAACTGAAAATAATTATTAATTTTCATGTTAACAGCAAAAAGGCCAAAACAGTCAATAATGTATACATCAAAAATCTGTCTTTTTACAAACAGAAATTTGTTCTTTTATAAAGTTTAACTATAAAATTTTTTATCATTGTTTTCACAGTTTGAGTGTTTTTATGTATTTTTCTGAAATCCTTACTGCCAGATTGTCAGTGTTTTGTCATTTTTTGGGTTTTTTTAAAGAATTTCTTTTCTCTGACGCTGTCCAACCGTCTGATCCTGGAATGTTCTGGCTGCAGTTCATCCCAAATAAGCCAAACAGGGTTGAGGTCGGTGCAGAAGAATCATGTTCTTCCAAACTCAAAATATTTTTTTATTTACAGGATTTGACTTCAGCTTCACCTCTGGACAGGAAAAGGAAACAGGAAAGGACCTTCCCCAAACTGTTGAACCGTGAAGCTGCTTTCAGATATCGCCGTTAGATTCCCACCACCGACCCTCAGACTGTTTCTAACTTTAAAAAACTCACGGCTCCTCCGCTGATGAATCCTTTGTTTCCCAGCAGGGCGCTGGCATGGCAGCCTCTGGGTGAAGGAGCAGAACCCTGGAGAACAAAAACACATCAGAATGTAGAGATGCTTCCAGAAAACCAGGCTTCAATTTCAGTTTCATCATCTAAATCTGCTGTTTCTACTACTAATCTAGTGTTTCATGACGTTTTTATTTACTTCCAATGAGCTCCAAAGTCGATTTTCAATCAATCAATCACTTTACAACAACATAAAAGAAGACTAAAGTGCTTTCCATCAGCATGATACAACAAAACAATACAATTTGGTTACTATGAAACCATAAAACCCATAAAACCAAAATGCAGCACAGATGAATTGGTAACATTTAACTGAGAATAAAACAGCGCTAGGAGTCAAAGGCACGTCTGAATAGGTGGGTTTTCAGTGAGAACACCAAGTTCCAGTGGAAGCACGTTCCAGAGTCTCAGAGTGGATTTTCAACACATTTATTTGGAAAAATGGCTTCATTAGACCGTTACTGACTAAAAACAAGATTCTCAGACGATGTGGACTGAATCCTTCCGATGGGAGCATCAAACTGCTCCATTAATAAAGAAAACTACATAACGACTTTAGAAACTATTCACTTGTTGTTGTGGCTGATTATACGCTGTAAAAAGAAATTCCTTTAAAACTGAAACAACCCGGCAACAAGGATGCCAGGAAAAATATATTTAAAAAATGATGAAACACTGTCATGTTCAAAAACCTTAAAAATAAATAAAAATATCAGCATAACTATATCTCGAATATCACGGATAAATCCACTGGACTTGTAGGTTCTTGAAGACGTTTCACCTGAAACGTCTTCATGAACCTACAAGAAAAGTCCATTTGATTTCTACTGAAGCTCCTATGATCATGTAGTGTAATATTTTTAGGTACAATGTACCAAAAGTAAGAGATGACATAATTATGGCAAATGTCATTAGACTGAAGACCAGAAGTAAAACATATGTACTCAAAACATAATGGTGTAAACTTCAGATATTCTAACTTTTACCATACATTAGGGGCATGTTCTCTGTAAAACATGACCTAATGATAACCCCATGTCCTCTGTAGGCTGAGATCTAGGAGTGAAATATGATCATCTGACCTCATGATCTGACCAATAGATTTAGAAAAGTATAATGGTGTGAAAACTGCCACTCCTATCATCTGCCCTGTAGGTGGAAAAATGACCAACGCTCCCAGGATAAAAGACGCTGCACAGCTCAGTATCTTCAGTTCTTCTTGGGGTGTTATCACTGCTAAGAATTATTCCTGGATTTCTTGTCGACAAATAAATCCTGCTGCCCTCTGAATGCTGAATTCTCCTGGTGATTTTTTTTGAAGATCTTTAACCTTCATGTCGTCCTGCGGGTCAAAATCGACCCGTTTTAAAGTTTGAAAATGTGGAAAAAAAAATATATATTTTCACAGTGAAACTTCTAATGTCCACATTTTATACATTTTTGAAAATTTTTAACATTTTTTGGTGGAAAAAAAGAAATGTTAAAAATGTTTAAGAACATTCACATAAAAATCAACCAAAATCCAGCGAATTTCGCTGGATTTTGGTTGATTTTTATGTGAATGTTCTTAAAGAAAATATTAGAAGCTTTACTGATATATATGGAATCACTTGAGATATTTTTAGGATTTTTTTTGGAAGATTTTACTCATTTTTTGAAAATATTTACAAGAATTTTCTTGCCAAATTTGGGGGATTTTTTTTTTTTGAAAATAAAACTTTTAAGGGAAACTTTTAAGGAATTATTGGAAATTTCCTCCTGAAGGTTTTGCAAATTTGCAAATGGCTGAATTTTGGGATTTTTTTTCAGACAAGGAAACAATATTTTTTTGTACCTGTAAATGCGGACAACAAGAGGGTTAAAGATACTTTTTAGACGTTTGAACACAGTAAAGTCTTAGTTTATACTTCTTCAGTCCCCCTGACCTGGACGCCTGAGAACCTCCACAGACAGACAACATTAAAGTACTAAACCCTGGTGTTCTTCTACTCACTCTGGTCTCCGGTTGATTCCACGTTAAAGTGTTGGTGTCGAAAACATTCACCTCGTTGTTCCAACCCCAACAACGGAACAAAGTGTTTCCTATTGTTGTCTGGAAGGAAATAAAGGAACATCAGAAGGAAAACTCTGAAGACCATCATCAGGAACAAACACGTTAAAGTGATTATTACCAGAAGAACTCACCCAGGACATCTCATCCACAACGAAGCTGGACGATGGTGTGTTTCTAACCTCCCCGATAGTTTTACATCCATAACCACCAAAGTAGATCAACCTGCAACCAAACACTTCTTTATTTACCTTCAGTTAAGCTGCAAATCCCCACCAGATGTCCTCTAAAACTCCACCAGATAAACACAATGCTGAGGTGTTGAAGCTGTTTTCATTAAAATGCTGATGAGAGGCTCAGCTGGAGCTCCGTCTGCAGACGTTAAACCACTTTATCTCCACGTTGTTCTGGGAAAACTGACCGGTCTCTGTGCACCCAGCAGGAGTGTTTGTTTCGAGGCGACGGCGTCGTTCCTTTAGTGTCGGTGAGTTTCCTCCACGAGCAGCAAACCTCGGACAGGTCCACCACGAACATCTGCAGACACATCAGTGAAGGAAGCAACAAGTTAGAAATAATAAAACGCAAGAAATCCTAAAAACCTTTCATCCCGGAGCACATTTACAACTTTTCCTTCAAGATCTAAAGCCTCTTTCTGCTACAGCCGCAAAAACAGTCATTTTTATTGCTTGTTAATCTAAAAATAGTGGGAAATGTGTTTCTCAAAGCCAAAGATGAGAAAGGTCTTGTTTTGTCCAGAAAATGTTCAGTTTGTTGTCATGAATGAGGGAAGAAACCAGAAAATATTCACATTTAAAAAGCTGGAATCAGAGATTTTCTTACAAAATTACTTGAATCATTTCATCAATTAGCAAAATAGTTGAGGATTAGAGATTAAAGCTGGAATGTGGTGATAAGTAGGAGCTGCACAAGTCAAATAATCTATTAGTTGATTGAGGAAAAACTGTATTTTAAAGCAAAACCACAGAAAAAAAGCCAAAACTTTGTAGATTTGCTGCTTTTCTTTGTCCAATATCATTTTAAACTGAATATTTGTACATATAAAACAAGAAATTTGAAGAAATGCAGCCATTTTTTTTCCTCAGAAATCCAGTTTACCATCATAAAAAGTTAAAGAAACCAGAAAATATTCAAATGCTGAAAGGCCCAAACTGTTTCCTCTGAATGAACTTCATGTTGCTGTGTTCAGTTTCACCAGACAGTCTTTCATATCACAGATAGAAGAAAAACAAGATGACATTATCTGATTCCTGTCGTCACGTTTCACTCTAGTAGAGTCTGTTGTCCAACAGATTAACATCTCAATGTTTGAAGAAAAGATTAAAAACTCGTTTTACTACATTTCCTGCTGCTGTTAAAGTATTTCTAGAATACTCAGAGACTCTTCCAACTTTTCTACAAGACAAACAACATCTCACTAGAAAGAACTGGTTCATAAAGATGTTTAAATTGACCAAGATGGAAAAATGTTGGAGAAAATTGGTCTTAAACAGCAGTAGAGATGCATGAATGTTTGAATTCGAGGATAACGACAACATTTACAGGGGGGGCAATGCATGCTATAAACTCTGCAGGGTGCCCAAACTTTTGCAGACGCCATTATTGGGTTTTCTGTTATTTTGAAAGTGTAAATGATGGAAATAAAATCTAACTTTTTTTGACATGTTATAAGAATGTCTCATCTGTAATTTGATGCCTTTTGGAGACGTTTCCATCTTTCCTTGGCTTCTTTATGCACATTAATACAAGTTTTTACCTGGGGTGCCCAAACTTTCGATCCCCACTGTAAATCTTGTTGACCTGAGTTTATCCAAAATTAACAAATGTTTGTCTTTTTGAACTAATTTTGGATATACTCAGGTCATTTTAGATGGATTTCACCTAATTTTAGACACATTTTAGGGATTTTGGAGAAGTTTTAGTCATTTGGGGCATTTAGAGAAATATTTTTGATGAGATTCATGTCATTTTAAACAAATTTTGAGTAATTTCAGGAACATTTCTGTAAAACATCATGAACAGCGTGAAATTTCTTAAGAAAAATAAGTAAAATTTCAATAGTATTATGCCTCAGTTTATCATTTCCACATTACAACTTTCAGATTACAGTTTATCTGCAAAGGAGCAACATTTAGTCGCAGCTATCTGGAAGTGAACAATCTAGTATTTGACTTTTATGACCAAAACAACTCATCAAGGTCTAGAAATTATTTAAAATTTACAGTTTTACAAATTTGCAATTAACGTCGTCTCTATAATTTTTACACTTTACTAAGTTGTCCGGAGGGCCGAAATGGACCATCTGGGGGGCCGCTTTTGGCCCGTGGGCCGCATGTTTGACACCCCTGATCTAGGGGTAAAAGTGGACGTGGCTCTTAAGTTCAACAGCCAGATCAAAGCTGTGGTGAAATCAAGCTTCTTCCACTTAAGGCAGCTGGCAAAAATAAACCCTTTTCTCCAGAGACAGCACTTTGAAACAGTGATCCATGCCTTTGTGATCACTCAGCTGGATCACTGTAATGCTCTATATATGGGGGTTAGTGGGTCTTCCATCACTTGTCTCCAGTTGGTTCAAAACGCCGCTGCACGTCTTAACTGGCACAAGAAAGTTTGAGCACATTTCACCAATTCTAGCTTGACTCCACTGGCTGCCCGTCCGTTTCAGAATTCATTTTAAGATTCCTTTATTTGTTTTTAAATCCCTAAATGGTCTCGCCCCACCATACATCTCTGAGCTTCTATACACCGAGCCGATCTCTCAGGTCAGCTGACCAGCTGCTCCTCAGGGTCCCAAAACAAGGCTGAAGCTCACAGGGGATCGAGTGTTTCTAAAACTTTGGACAGACAGGCCTCCTCACTGCCTAATTTCAAAATCTTTCTTAAAACCCACCTCTTTTCTTTGGCTTTTCACGTCACGTAGGTTTGTCATCTCTGTGTGCATGTATATTGTATCTGGGAAGGGCAGTCCAGTCTGTTCAGTCTATTTATTGTTTATGTTTTATGGTGTATGTTGCTGTTAGTTCTGTTATTTTTATCTTCTGATCATGTTTTTACTCTTCTGTACAGCATCATGGTCAACTCTGGTTGTTTTAAAGTGCTTTATAACTAAATTTGACTTAACTCAGAGCCATTTTTGAGAAGGTTTTTCTTTTTTCTCTTTTGTAAAAGAAAACATCATCCATCAGACCAGACCACCTTCTTCCATTGCTCTATGGTCCAGTTCTGATGCTCATTGTTGGTCTTTGGGTGGTGCTCAGGGGTCATCATGGACACTGACTGGTCTACCTGTGCAGCTCCATAAACAACAAACTGATATATTCTGACACCTTTCTATCAGAACCAGCATTAACGTCTTCAGCAGTCTGCTGGTTCGGACCACATGGGTCGGCCTTCCTCCCCACCAATGACCCTGTCTCTGGTTCCCCACTGGTCCTTCCTTAGACCAGTTCTGATAGATCTTGACCACTGCAGACCAGGAACACCCCACAAGAGCTGCAGTTCTGGAGATGCTCTCACCCAGTCGTCTTGTCAAACTGGCTCAAATCCTTAGGCTTGAACATATTTTCCTGCTTCTGACATCAACTCTGAGGACAAAATGTTCCCTTGCTGCCTGATATATCCGACCCACTACCAGGAGCCACGATGAAGAGATAATCCGTGTTATTCAGTGGTCAGAACGTTAGGCCTGATGGGTTTATGTGGATTTTAGAAACACCTATAAAACAGAGGTGAGTTTGTTGAACTTTCAGGAAAGTTCTCTTGAAACTGGACCACCTTCTCTCACCTGGTTGCTGTATCCGACGGCGTCTCGTCCTCCAAAGACGTAAAGAGTTTCGTCGATGTTCGATCCACAGAAACCGTCTAAATCTGGAGGAACGTCTCCGCTGATCTTCCTCCGCTGCCTGGAAAAGAAAAACACTGAAAACATTTGGCTTCAACCCATCTGCACCCGAGTGACGCAACCAGAAAACAAGAGACGATTGTTCCTCATTAACTCTTCTGTTGTCTTCATTTACAGACACCAAAAAGTATAGTTTCCTTGTCCGAAGAAAAAAAAAACTACAAAAATTTGCAAAACCTTCAGGAAGAAACTTTCAATAATTCCTTAAAAGTTTCCCTTAAAATTTTTATTTGAAAAAATCCACCAAATTTGGCAAGAAAATTCTTGTAAATATTTTCAAAAAATGAGTAAAAATCTTCCCAAAAAATCCTAAAAATGTGTAAAATGATTACATATAAATCAGTAAAACTTCTAATATTTTCCTTAAGAACATTCACAAACATTCACACACAACTTTTTTGTGTGTGAATGTTCTTAAGAAACATTTTTGGCATTTCTTTTTTTCCACCTAAAAATGTTCAAATATTTCCCAAAAATGTTGAAAATGTGGACATCAGAAGATTCACGGTGAAAATATTCTTTTTTTTCCCCCCACATTTTCAAAGTTTAAAACGAGTCAATTTTGACCCGCAGGACGACATGAAGGTTAATCTTCCTGCTTCTTTATCAGAGTCACAGTTTGCCCCGTTTTTAAAAGAACTGCATCCATAAGTTTAATGTCAAGGTGACATGTGAGCTGATAAACGGCCTTTTCCTTCTTATCTCACCACGTCCCGCTGTCCAGATCGCAGAGCCATATCTCATCGCTGGGCAACATGACATCTTGTCCTGAAACCACCTGAAGGAAGCAGAGACCAGAGAAAGAAAAGCATGAAAATAATGCACTTCACTGTGGCAAAAAGGCAACGAAAGGCAGATTTATGGCACAATTTCTGCCTGAAAGAGCCACAATGTGCGTCTAAGTTTGGTATTTTCTGCTCGGGAACATTCTGTCCGAGGATAATGAACCCATAGCAACAATCTGGATGCAACGAGATCCAGTCTGAGGAAACTTTTATCTTGTTCAAACACGTTCCTGCAGCAGAGATGTCATGTAAGGATGTCTGTTTCTGTTGCTGCTTGTTTTCCAAATGAGAAACAGCTGATTTATGGAACCAAAACTGAAGCAGAGAGTAAAAATCAGCTTGAATTTATCGCGATTTCAACACTGAGAGGCGTCTGATTCTACAAAAATGTATATTAGGGTTATTTTCACAATGTTTAATTTCATTTCCACTGGAAGAAAATCTAAAAATTAAGATTTTTGCTGTTCCAAACAAATATTTTATGTCTGGAAAATATGATTTATAAGCTGTGTAACACCACAATACTTTATTAAAATGGAACTTTGTGACATATTTTTACATTTAAAAGAAAATTACAGCGTGAGTAGTTTGGATAAAGCACTTTAAACTACGATTTTAGAAATATTTTGATTTTTCATCCCTAGAAGTGCTAAAATGCTTTAAAATCAATCAGGATGGACAAATATTAAATAAATCTCAGTAGAATTAGCAGAAACAAAGAGCCCCACATACTGCAACCTCAAAATCATCAGTAAATTTGAACTAAAACCAACAAAAAATGAACATAAAAGTCGGATCTGTTCCGAGAATGTTGTCTCATACTGCCAATGACAAATCTGGAATATTTATTACCAAAAAATGGTTAATTTCAGCTCATAAACCAAGAAAGTTGCCTCTAAATCCAGATATTTGGTGCTAAATGAGGTTATATCTGCAAATTCTTTCTAGTTTTGGAGTCTAATAAACTGTTTGAGGTTTGAATCATTTATCTTTTAAAAACTGGTTAATTTCAGCTTATTATTAAAGAAATGCACCCATGAAATCCACTATATACCACAGCCATCCAAATTATGCAGAGATTATAAGGAATACCAACAAAAACTCAACATGAAGTGAGATTTTTTGCAACAAAACAAAAAGGTTAATTTCGGCTAAGAAAACCAAGAAATCTGCCAGGCGGTGCTAGAAATGGCGCTAAATGAGGTTTTATCTGCACCTTTTCTGATAAATAAACGCTCCCGAGCCGCAGCAGCAGCAGACAATGGCCGCTTGTTTACGCGGCGTCGCGGCTCCTCTACCTGTCCAGGTGTCTTTACGCACGGCTCACCTGGTATCCTCCCCACACGAACAGCGCGTCGTGGCGGATGAAGGCCGTGTGGCTGCTCCTCTCCAGCCGGTTCTCCTCCATCTGGTCCTGCGGCGGTAGAAGCTCCGAGCTGCGGCGGGTCGGTGTTTCTCTGGCTCCGTCCTCCGGTTCCTCCTCCGGTTCCTCCTCCCAGCAGCTGATCCTGATCTTTACGCAGCAGCTGGAGGCGCGAAGGAGGAGCCTTTAAAACATCCTCTGATTAGTTCTGTCTCGGGAGGAGTTAAATGTCCATTTACTGCTTGTTTGAGGTAAGATCCGCCAGTTTGCATCCAATAAAGTGAATCTGAACCAAACAACAGGAACTAATTAGAGTCTGTTGTGATGTGATCAGATCCACCTGCGGCTTTAAGAACCTCCACAACCGGGTTTGATTTCACAGTAAAACAGGTTGAACTCGTACAGGAAGAGGAAGGATTCATGCATCACTCTAGAAATATACTCTAAAGATACTCCAACAGGTCAGATTTACCTGCTGATACTGAGGTTTAGTGGCAGAAAAGGGATTTTTCTCCCCCAAAAAGACTCCAAATTTCACGATTTTTGCTGTTTAATTATTTTTAAAAAAAAAAAAATTATAAAAACAAAATGTGGAAAAAAATGGAGTAAAATCACAGAAAAATGCGTTAGTTTACATTTTTTAAAAAAAACAAAATTGTATCTAAAGTCAGTTCTATAAAATCAGTTTTCATAAACAGTAATTTGATCTTAAAAAAATACATTTTTTGCTGCATTTAAATCGGATAAAAATGTAATTATTTTGCAGATATTTGCTGTTATTTTCAGTTCTTGAATGTTATATATTTATACATAAAATATATATTACAATATGAGATATTACATATTATATCTAATATTATATAAACTGTATATTTCCATATACTATTATAGTTATGTTAATATATTACATGTTACATATATTATATAAATTATATATATTTATTCTATTTCTACAGTATTATATATAAATATATTTGTATATAAAAATTCAAAAACTGTGAAAACAACAGCAAATATCTGCAAAATAATTCGGTTTTTATCCAATTTAAATGCGGCAAAAATGTAATTTTATTTTAAAAGATCAAACTATTACATTATTTTACTGATTTCATAGAACTGAGTTTTGTTCTTTTTATGTAAATTGATGCATTTTTCTGCAATAATAAAAATTGAACATGAAGGTGAGAATTGTTTTCAAAATAACATTAAAAAATGTGCCTCTAAAAGCTGCAGCCATTAAATTCAGGCAGTTAAACAATGATAAATAAAAAAAGGAGGACGAGATGCAACACGCTGACATTTATTCCAACATACAGACATGAAATAAATACAAACCAGGAATAACAGTTCTGCAGTTTTCTGAAGTGATATGTTTTGCATATTTCAAAATCAACTCCTTCATGGATTATTCTTCTCTACACATTTGGCTAAATAATAAAAAACTGTTTAGTTTAAGTGGATAAATGGAAACAATCCGTGGCTTCGTTCAGCTCCTTTTATTTTGTAATTTAACAGTCATAGCTGAGTGCAAACGTGCAAAACATGTCATATATTCCCCCCAAAATCTTCTTTTAGCCACATAATTATTATTTCTGTCCTTCAGTTAATGATTTAAGTCGGTGTGACTCAACACACCAGCAGCAAAACTAATATTCTTTTATTTTCTGAAGCTCTTTAAGCAGAGAAACATTCCACAAAGTCTTCATATTTATACTAAATGCAGACAAACCTTTTCTTCTGTCTCTGATGTGTTTTGAGAGTAAAGCTTAAATTAAACAGAAGGCACAATCAAAACCAAAAAGTCCAACGTTTCAAGTGCTGGTTTCTGGATTTTTGCATGAAAGGTACGAAAAACTTGCACTGAAAAGTCGCGTTTCCAGAAAATCCTCGAGCAAATTAGAAGCAAATGTGTGAAAAGTTGCTTTGGAGTGAATCAACTCGGCGTCTGAAGGTGGCGCTAAAGGCTACATGGTTGGAATAAACAGAGTAAAAATGCAAAAACAAGAAAAAAACTAACAAAACTGGCATCTATGAGAGAAAAATGGTCCGTTAGGAATTATTTTTAATCAAACAAGTTCTAACTATTCTCTCATATCAGCTGTTATGAGTCGTGTTTGATGCTTTTTTTGAGGCAAAAAGGAAAATAATATTCAAAAAATGAAGCTCATTTTGGAAAGAGTAAATTGAGTTGTGTTTTTTTTTAGCAGTTTCTATTAACTTCCTCTGATGCCAAACTTCAAAAACACGTCATGGAAACACAGCAGATTCCAGACGGTGGATCTTTTCTGGTAAACGTGACGGTCGGTGGAACATAAAGACGTGAGGACGACGGCAGCAGAACGAACCACAGCTCAGAGGTATTAAAGTCGCTAACGTTTGGCTGCTGTGTTTCTACGTTACTGAAGGTTTCAATCTGCAGACGCTTCTCCCTCCTAATGGCACTTGAGGTTAGACTTTGTGTAAAAAAAAGCTAAATTCTTCAGTCGTGCAGATCCCTCTCCAGGTATTTCTTCATCCGCTGGCAGCGAGGACAAGGAAGTCCGGCGGTTTTACAGGACAGATGGAACACGGCTTTACAGTCTTTACACCTGAGACGGAGGCACAAAGAAGCATTTAAACTACATGAAACTGCAACAGACACAACATTCACCACAAAACTAACCACTGGAAGCTTCTACACTCCTGCATTTCCTGCATTTCTTTGAGATAACTACCAGAATAAAAGTAAATATATCAAGAAAAAACTTCCATTACTGATGTTATAGCTGGTATTCCACATGTATCTTCAATTTCCCTTGGGATTAATAAAGTATCAATCAATCAATCAATCAATCAATCAATCAATCAATCAATCAATCAATCAATCAATCAATCAATCAATCAATCAATCAATCAATCAATCTATCTATCTATCTATCTATCTATCTATCTATCTATCTATCTATCTATCTATCTATCTATCTATCTATCTATCTATCTATCTATCTATCTATCTATCTATCTATCTATCTATCGAAAATAATGGGTTTATTATTAAACTACAAACCTAAAACTTCCATAAAACTACAAACATGGTGTATAAAACCCAATGTGACCTCAGAAAAGGTCAAACTAAAAGGTAAACTGAAATAACAGACAGTTGAAAGTAAATAAAAACTGTGTTCTCTGTTTGAGGAAGACTCTGAAGGAAACACCCAGCAGATGTTTAACCCTCCTGTTGTCCTCATTTACAGGCACCAAAAATATTGTTTCCTTGTCTGAAAAATAATTCAAAAATTAAGCAAAAAATGTCCCAAATTTCTGAAAATTTACAAAACCTTCAGGAAGAAAATTCCAATAATTCCTTAAAAGTTTCCCTTAAAAGTTTTTATTAAAAAAATCCCCCAAATTTGGCAAGAAATTTCTTGTAAATATTTTCAAAAAATGAGTAAAAATCTTCCCAAAAAATCCTAAAAATATCTAAAGTGATTATATATATATCAGTAAAACTTCTGATATTTTCTTTAAGAACATTCACAAAAAAACATTGATTTTTTGTGAATGTTCTTAAGAAATATTTTTAACATTTCTTTTTTCCACCTAAAAATGTTCCAAGATTTCCCAAAAATGTTGAAAATGTGGACATCAGAAGTTTCATGTTGAAAATAAATTTTTTTTCCACATTTTCCAACTTTAAAACGGATCAATTTTGACCTGCAGGACGACGCGAGGGTTAAAGTGCTGAAGGTGAACATCTGGACTGGTAAGAATCTAAACCCTGAAGCTCCTCCACCCACTAATGACTCCTCTCTGGTCAAACCTGATCCACGGCTGATTTTAAAGACAATGAAACTCCGTCTGATCGTCGTTCTCTTTTATCCACAGCTAACACCTGAGAAGCTCCTAACAAACACCTTCACCTCCTCATCCTCCCTCTTTCTCTTTATCTCAGGCAGCTGAAAACAGAAGCAGTTCTTCTTTAAGGTCAGTTTGAGTCGAGAATCCAGAGATTTTTCTGGTGTTTCCTTTGGAGTTGACTCTTAAACTAGAGAATAAATGAAGTGCTTTCAGACAGACTGAGGTGACGGCAGGTTAGACGACATCCAGAGAAGGTTATCTGAGGACAACATACCGGGTGGTGCTGCCGAACTGGAAGGGGAAGATGATGTCGCTGGAGTGGCAGACCTGACAGATGAATCCTCTCTGGGTGCACAGATCACAGTGGAACACATGACTGGAGGCGAAATCCAGCAGAGTGAGCAGGAAGGCAGCAAAGTGGCCCTCTGCAATCTGGAAACACAAACACAACGGAAACATTAATGACTTTTAAAATAGAGAGTAAAGAAACACAGTCTAGACAGAAGTTACCTGTCGTAGGTCCATGACGCTGTACAGGTGAGTCGACTCCATCAGGTAGGTTCTCTGCCCCATTCTGGGAGAAAAAATGAAGGAAATATAGAATAAAATAATGAAATACAGCAGAATATAACAGGGTTCCTGTAGCCTGGATGTTTAACAGCGTCTCATACAGTTAATACTTGTTTTATAGAAGCCTGAGGATAAAACAATTCTAGAAAATCAGTGAGGATAATGTGGCCTAGAATTATTTAAAATTACACCAAAATAATTATTTTCAAGCTCAAAACCAAGCAGAGAATTTCAAAGGCATGTCGTCTTTATAAAAAGACATTAAAATGTAAATAATTACACCAGTTGTCAGAGGGACAAACTGTCTGATGCTGAACTTTCCGATGGTACTTCATCCAACAGATCTTACCTCATCAGATCTAAGCTTAAACTCTTGATAAATAATCAAAAAATCTCATTGAAAAACAGCCCAAAAATAAACAGCTTGCCGGATCCTGATTTTGCAAAAAATCTAAAAAAAAAATAAAAAATCTGTGCTGGTCTGTGCAGCTGTGAAGTAAAGTAAAAGTCACAGAACAAAAATAAAAAAAAAACACTTTAGACTGAACTGCAGGCAGTGTGTTTCTACAAAGCAGAGAGGAGACAAGTAGAGAAACTAACCTAAAATACAAGCAGTAAAATATCTGGGTCCAGCATTTGTAATAATAATTCTAATACTAATAATAAAAACATTAATGAATGAACAAGAAGAAGAAGATAAAAAAGACAAACAAGAATGCAATAAAATGCTTTAAAAGGCAGAAAAATGGAAGTAGTGAAAGATCTTTCCCAATATTGATAATAACAAAAATAATGATGATGAAGAGGAAGAACAAAAAAGACAAAAAACTACAAATATACACTCTACAAAGAAACTACAAACATGGCGTATAAAAACTAACAGACTTAGAAGAGGTGAAATCTTTATTCACAGTATAAGGGACATAGATGGAACTAGAAGAGAGGCGTTCAAAGTGAGCAGGAAAATCTTAACATCCATCCTAAACATGCAGCAACACCTGAGGAAAAATGTTGGACATGCTGGAAATTCTACTTTTACTTGGATGATTTCTGGCATTTTAACTCGATCATAGTTCCCCAAAGTCCTCTCTGAGTCCTCTGTCCCTCTAGCCCTGCTAGTTCGGTTTCCACGGAGGATTACAAGCTGACAGGAAACTGTCACCTGGCCTGCAGACTCTTGCTGGCTCCACTGCGACAGGTGAGCAGGTAGTCTCCCAGCAGACGAAGCCTCTCCCTCAGACTGTGGATCTGACACATGGACTCCGAGTGTCTGACCAGCTCTGGGTTCAGCTGCTCCAGGTTCAGCAGAGGCTCGTGTTGGACCTGAACCAGCAGCCAGACGGCCTTTTTAGACACCTGGACGGATAAATGAATCGTATTTATACGCCTGAACGTGAAAAACCACTTCCTAAGGTGTTCAAAGTATTTATAGCAGCAGAGGTGAAGAAAGAAGTCTTTAGTGCTTTAATACATCCTGACCTTCCAGTCCTACAGCATCAGGGGTGTTACCCTGAACCACCTGTCTGATCCGCCTCTCTTCAGGCTGGTCATCTAACCTCAAGGACAGGAAACTGACCTCTGATTATCTCACTTCTTCCTGAATTTGCTGCCTTCGGCCCCAAAAAGCACCAACTCAGGGCAAGAACTGTAGATCAGTACTTTTAAAATTTTATTCCATTTTGCCTTCACTTTATCCCCTAATATTCTGCGTTGTCTTATTGTTTACCCCTTTATTGAATATCTAGCTGCTGGAACACCTTAATTTCCCTCCGGGGTTTAACCCTCCTGTTGTCCTCATTTACCGGCACCAAAAAATACTGTTTCCTTGTCTAAAAAAAAACTAAAAATTCAACAAAAAAAAAATCCCTAAATTTCTGAAAATTTCAGGAAGAAAATTCCAATAATTCCTTAAAAGTTTCCCTTAAAAGTTATATTTTTAAAAAAAGAAAATTCTTGTAAATATTTTCCAAAAATGAGTAAAAATCTTCCAAAAAAATCCCCAAAAAATCAGTAAAACTTCTAATATTTTCTTAAGAACATTCACATAAAAATCAACCAAAATCCAGCGAATTTCGCTGGATTTTGGTTGATTTTTATGTGAATGTTCATAAGAAACATTTTTCACATTTCTTTTTCCCCACCAAAAAATGTTCAAAGATTTCCCAAAAATGTTGAAAATGTGGACATCAGAAGTTTCACTGTGAAAATATATTTTTTTCTCCACATTTTCAAACTTTAAAACGGGTCAATTTTGACCCCCACAACAACAAGAGGCTTAATAAAGTCTAAGACGTCTTGAATCATGGGTAGGTTGATGAAATCTGGGATAATAAGAGATGGAAGAATCATCTATTGTGTGCAAAGTTTCAACATTGTTCCATGTTGTCTTCATGCTGAAATATTTCATCATATTTTCCTCATAGATTTCTATCCAATCAGACATGTTGAGGACTCACCCCCCCTGCTGGCTGAAAGGAAGAATGCAGTCTGTAAAAGTTTCAAAAGGCTCTGAGATGGTCAAACATGTCAGAATCTCACTGAGTTGACATGGAATGACCCATTATGGAGCCAAAACATCCTAGAAAATCTGTTTTTTTAAAACCTGTAGCATCTCAATTTAACTTACATTCCATTTTTCACATGTTTATATTTCCTAAGATCAGTAAACAAACTGTTTAAAGGGTCTGATAAGTTCTAGAAGCATATATATATATATATGTGAGAGATAAATGATGTTTACCTCTCGCTGTGTGAGGTCCCAGTTGTGCAGCATGCGAGACGGGATGATGGAGGTTTCTCCGCCGTGGCAGGACTCGCAGTAGTACTGACCAGAGAACTCGCACAACCTGGATCTGCCCTGCGACGGACCGATCTGCTGAGGACAACCTGAAGATCACACAGAAAACACAAGAAACTCACAAACACATGAAGCTAAAAGAAACCCATGAATAAACTGGAACCTATGAGATTCAAACCTCCAGCAGATTCAGCATTTCTAGTGAGGAAGGAGCACAAAGAACAATAAAATTAGACGGTTCATCAAGTGGTTTACTGGCGCCAACAAGAACAGGAATCCTCTTTGTGTTCTAGTATAAAAACGGGAATGTTTCATCCAACATAAATTCTCCTGCAGTCTGGCCGCTAAGAGGAAATCAACGAGTGGTTCTTTGTTCACTAAATGACAGCGACTTGTTCACTCGCAGCATTAGTTTGTGGTTTCCTCTGATACAGATCGAGTTTCAGATCCTGGTCTAGTTTTTAACATTTCAGTATCAAAGAACCAGTTTAACTGATTTATTATGCTGCAAATAACAGTTTTCTAAGAGGATTTAAGATTAATTTAGGCCAAAAAGACAGCATTTAGAATGACTCATTTAGTTGATCTACAAATAAAATGTAGATTTGACTGAAGGCACACATTTGCAAAAGTGGAATTTGACATTTCGTTGCAGAAAACAGCAGAAACTTCTGAACCCTAAGAAGGAGGGAAGGAAGAAAGAAAGAAAGAACGGATGGAAAAAAGAAAAAAATGATGAAAGGATGAAAGAAAGAAAGATTTAATTCATCTTCAGATAAAATGTGGAGTTGGTCTGATGTAAGTTGACTTAGATTTAGTGTGATTGACTGCACATTATTGCTTTTTGCACGTCAGCATTCTCTATTCCAGCTCACGGTTTCTGCAGAAATCAGCCAGTCAAATTTAAGGCTTTTTACTGCCATTTTAATGCTATTCTGTAAAAATTTAATCCCATGACTGTGAACACAACAAATTACAGAGGTTTGTTTTTTGTAAAACATGATTTTTATATGAAAACTGTCCCTACATTTCACTATTTCTGAATCCAGAAACCACCCTTGACCACCCACAGGCTGCAGTCATCCTCTGAATTCCACGTTTTCTAGACATTTTTGCTGGAATTTGCATTTCCCCATTTCCCAGCTCTCCTCCACCTGGTCCAGCCTGCCGGCCACTTTCCCAACATGCTGTTTTTGGCAACTGTACCCGACCGGCTGGAACAATTATCACAATGCTTCGGCATGTTTACGCAGATGCACATATCTGACCAATCGCAGTCCATAATTACATATTATTATATTATTACTATTATCAAATATTTCTCTTGAAAACTGCAGAAAGAATTTTTGATGCCACTGAGAATCAAATTTAATGATTTTTAATGCCATTTAAGGCCTTAGTTTTCACAAAATCAATTTAATGACTATTAATGCTTTTTAATGCCCTGCAGAAACCCTGCAGCTATAAAATATCAAACATGACAAGAAAGGGAAATATCACACTGAGCCGAACTAGCAGTGGACAAACACATTTGTTTCAGGGAAGTTTTAAAGAGTCTGGTGGCTTTTTGAACACTGACACAAAATCATAGAAATAAGGGGGAAAATCTACAGTCACAAAGTGTATTCAGAACTGTAGATAAAACTACCAAATGACCCACGGCCCAGTACCGGTCCACGACCCAGGGGTTGGGAACCGCTGATGTCGAGAACAGGAGGATGCTGATGTACATAGGGTAGCTGGCTGTTTTAGTTTTAAGGGTTTTTTTTTGGTCTTTTTGCCTTTATTATAGTGCACAGTGGAGAGAGAGTCAGGAAATGGGGGGAAAGACATGCAGTAAATGGCTCTGGGTCAGACTGGAACCCACGATCGCTGCTTTGGGTCCTATAGATCCCGTTTATAACTGAACCTGTTCAGCTACAGGGACTATAGATCCTGTTTATAGGAGCTACAGGGACTACAGATCCCGTTTATAACTGAACCTGCTCAGCTACAGGGACTATAGATCCTGTTTATAGGAGCTACAGGGACTACAGATCCTGTTTATAGGAGCTACAGTTACTATAGATCCTGTTTATAGGAGCTACAGTTACTATAGATCCTGTTTATAGGAGCTACAGGGACTATAGATCCTGTTTATAGGAGCTACAGGGACTATAGATCCTGTTTATAGGAGCTACAGGGACTACAGATCCTGTTTATAGGAGCTAGAGGGACTATAGATCCTGTTTATAGGAGCTAGAGGGACTATAGATCCTGTTTATAGGAGCTACAGTTACTATAGATCCTGTTTATAGGAGCTACAGGGACTATAGATCCTGTTTATAGGAGCTACAGGGACTACAGATCCTGTTTATAGGAGCTACAGGGACTATAGATCCTGTTTATAGGAGCTGCAGGGACTATAGATCCTGTTTATAGAAGCTACAGGGACTATAGATCCTGTTTATAGGAGCTACAGGGACTATAGATCCTGTTTATAGGAGCTACAGTTACTATAGATCCTGTTTATAGGAGCTACAGGGACTACAGATCCTGTTTATAGGAGCTACAGTTACTATAGATCCTGTTTATAGGAGCTACAGGGACTATAGATCCTGTTTATAGGAGCTACAGGGACTACAGATCCTGTTCATAGGAGCTGCAGGGACTATAGATCCTGTTTATAGGAGCTACAGGGACTATAGATCCTGTTTATAGGAGCTGCAGGGACTATAGATCCTGTTTATAGAAGCTACAGGGACTATAGATCCTGTTTATAGGAGCTACAGGGACTATAGATCCTGTTTATAGGAGCTGCAGGGACTATAGATCCTGTTTATAGGAGCTGCAGGGACTATAGATCCTGTTTATAGGAGCTACAGGGACTATAGATCCTGTTTATAGGAGCTACAGGGACTATAGATCCTGTTTATAGGAGCTGCAGGGACTATAGATCCTGTTTATAGGAGCTGCAGGGACTATAGATCCTGTTTATAGGAGCTGCAGGGACTATAGATCCTGTTTATAGGAGCTACAGGGACTACAGATCCTGTTTATAGGAGCTACAGGGACTACAGATCCTGTTTATAGGAGCTACAGGGACTATAGATCCTGTTTATAGGAGCTACAGGGACTATAGATCCTGTTTATAGGAGCTACAGGGACTACAGATCCTGTTTATAGGAGCTGCAGGGACTATAGATCCTGTTTATAGGAGCTACAGGGACTACAGATCCTGTTTATAGGAGCTGCAGGGACTATAGATCCTGTTTATAGGAGCTACAGGGACTATAGATCCTGTTTATAGGAGCTACAGGGACTATAGATCCTGTTTATCGGAGCTGCAGGGACTACAGATCCTGTTTATAGGAGCTGCAGGGACTACAGATCCTGTTTATAGGAGCTGCAGGGACTACAGATCCTGTTTATAGGAGCTACAGGGACTACAGATCCTGTTTATAGGAGCTGCAGGGACTACAGATCCTGTTTATAGGAGCTGCAGGGACTACAGATCCTGTTTATAGGAGCTGCAGGGACTATAGATCCTGTTTATAGGAGCTACAGGGACTATAGATCCTGTTTATAGGAGCTACAGGGACTATAGATCCTGTTTATAGGAGCTACAGGGACTATAGATCCTGTTTATAGGAGCTACAGGGACTATAGATCCTGTTTATAGGAGCTACAGGGACTATAGATCCTGTTTATAGGAGCTACAGGGACTATAGATCCTGTTTATAGGAGCTGCAGGGACTATAGATCCTGTTTATAGGAGCTACAGGGACTATAGATCCTGTTTATAGGAGCTGCAGGGACTATAGATCCTGTTTATAGGAGCTACAGGGACTATAGATCCTGTTTATAGGAGCTGCAGGGACTATAGATCCTGTTTATAGGAGCTACAGGGACTATAGATCCTGTTTATAGGAGCTACAGGGACTATAGATCCTGTTTATAGGAGCTACAGGGACTATAGATCCTGTTTATAGGAGCTACAGGGACTATATATCCTGTTTATAGGAGCTACAGGGACTATAGATCCTGTTTATAGGAGCTACAGGGACTATAGATCCTGTTTATAGGAGCTACAGGGACTATAGATCCTGTTTATAGGAGCTACAGGGACTACAGATCCTGTTTATAGCTGAACCTGTTGAGCTACTGCAGCATCCCAGCAGAATGTTTTTAAGAGAACTAATGATGGAAAATTGAGAAGTTCTCCCCGAACACTGTCAGTTTACCTGCACATTTGAAGTTCTGCGCGTCCAGTCCTTTCTCTGACGGAACCGTGCACAGATGAGCTAGAAGAACTCCGTCCTCCTTCAGTCTGTGCTGCACCAGTCTGTGGAGGTTTCCAGATGATTCTAACTGTGCTGCAGCCGGTCCATCAGAACCTCCGTCCTCTCCGCTCTCCAGGTACGAGTCCAGAGCTCCTCGGATCAAAGCCCTCCAGGACCGAGCCTCCTCTTGGTTCTCCGCTCGGATTCTGAGCGTCTCCCTAATGGTCAGCAGCTTGAAGAAAGCCGGACCTCCCAGAGAGACGTCAGGAACAATGTCTCGGATGTCCTCGATGGGAAACGTCAGCCGCAGCAGCTTTCTGCCATTCTGAACCCTGAAGCCCTTCAAGGACTCCAAGGACAGAGAGAAGACCAGCGGTGACCATGTCCGAGCCTCAGGATCTGTGGAAAAGTACAAAACAGCTTCTTTGATGGAGTCTGTTTCTAAATCAGCGGTCCGAGTCCAGTCCATGTCCTGCAGAGGAGGAGTCTCCGGTCCTCCATTCATGTCAGAGGAGGTCAGTCCTCTCTCAGGGCTAGAGGGAGCTGAGGACGGAGAAGAAACCAGACGATCGTTGACCCCGTTCTCACTGGTGGGCTGCAGAACCTCCCACTGCTCATCCGTACGAGATGCCGGTCGGCATTTGTTGACGGCCTCCACGATCCGGTCCACCCAGTCCTCGGCTTCACCGCGATTCGCCGCTCGGAGGGAAACTCGCTTCCCGGGAAACACCAACTCGAAGCGTCCCTCGGATGACGTGATCCGAGCGTCTTCACATCTCAGCAGCGAGCAGTTGTCGTAACACGTTCTCTCCTCCGAGTTCGAATAAAGACGGAACTCAAAGGGAGACAGCTCGCAGTAATAATCCTTCCACATCCCCATCGCACCGCGACGCTCCAGGTGGCCCAGCTTCAGAAGACCTCGGAACGGGTTGGACAGACCTGAAGGACGGACAGACGGATGATCAGACAGACGGATGATCAGACAGACGGATGATCAGACAGACGGATGATCAGACAGACGGATGATCAGACAGAGAATCAGCATCAAAGATTTCACATGACCTCTGACATGGTTTCAGTTCGAGGAAGAGAGTTAACAGCTTTTGAATGTAGTCTAACCTGTTCTCCACTGAAACACTTCATTATGTGAAAGACATGTTAAAATCTAGTAGAAAATGAACAATTCATATTAGTTGCTAATAATTATTAGTATCAGTTTCAACAACAGAGATGACAGAGTGGCGAAGGAAGGAAGAAAGAGAGAAAGAAAGAAAAAAGAAAGGATGGAAGAAAGAAAATACCCCAAATCACACCATTTATCAGCCAGAAACTGTAAAAACAAATTGTTGCATTTTCAACTTTCTGTCCTTGAATAATTCTATAATTTAATTCAGCAGAAACTGTAGAATTATAGAATTATTCAGAATAATTCTTCTGTAATGTGCTGCTTAGTTTATCCACATTGAAGCTTAAAATTGTGATATTTCATTAAAATCACTTAATAATTTAAAAAAATAACCATAAATAAAATGTTTGCTCTAATCAGAATCTGTAAAAAACTAAAAATTCCGCGTTTCTTACTGCAAACATGAAGCCATTAGTGACTCGGTTACGACCAACGGTGACATGATAAAAAAATCAGGATCTATTCAACTGAACTGCAGGCAGTGTTTAGACAGAGCAGAGAGGAGACGAGAATGGAAACACATTAAAAATGTAAATATTAACATGTTTGTAGTATGTAGAGCCACAGATTATTTTTCATTATTACGATAATATTATTTCTAACACCTGGGGGCGCTGAGTGAAAAAATGTTCTGTTTCCACAGAGAAGCAGGACTTTATATTGAAGTGAAAAATGAACCTTCGGTGAGTAAAAGAGTAACAGAAGCAGTTTGGGTTTCAGAGGTAAACCACAGTAAAAGACCCCAATAAACAACTATTGCCTCCCTGGAGGAAGAACAGACACAGTTACTGGTGATATGGTTGAATAATGAGTGAGATTTTACAGTAGTTGTTACTGGATTACTGCCTCTACTGACAATATGACGACAAAGAGCTCACAGTTGAAGTAGTTCCCCGTTAAAAGACACCAGTACAGAAGTTTCTCATTTAAATCTCTGCTCATTCTGACCTTTTAATAATCTGTCTGACCCACTCAGGTGAGAAAGAAAAGACATTTTATGAGAATCCAGCCTAATCTGGTCACACCCTAAACTCACAGATTGTAATCATGAAGTGGGTCAGCCCAGCTTTAGGTGTGGTTAAAGACTCGGGTTTCTAATGCTGCAGGGTTTTGCTGGTCAGGTTGTTGTTCTACTGAATTCTTAGGTTCTTTCTCTGCTGATCCGGTGTGGTCAGGTGAAGGAACCTGTGGGCTAGAAATGCTTTAAAGCTGCATTTTAACACGTTCATTCCTGTTTAGGTGGTTTTTGTTCCTTTCTGTCGACATTTATGTGGCCGTAATGTGTGAAAAAACAGACTAAAGGCAGCAAACAGGACTGTTAGCACAAAAACAGGATGAAAACATTGAGGTTTGAGCCTTTAACACATTTATTAAACCTCACACATTGTTTTTGATGAGTAACGATGAATGGAAACTAGTTTTACATACAAGGACGGCGTCATCACTGTAGAATAGTCTGACTGCACCTTGATGTTAGTCTGATAAAGTGGAAATCTGATTTAGTAAATGAAATTTAGCCAATGAAACTGGTGAAAAAAAGATTTTAATTGAAAGAAAGAAATAGAGAAAGAAAGAAAGAAAGAAAGGACAAAAGAAAGAAAGAAAGAAAGGACAAAAGAAAGAAAGAAAGAATGGATAGAAGGATGAAAGAAAAAGAAAAAAGAAAGAAAGTAGAATGAAACTGGTAAAAAATGGCCTAAAACTCGGTTTCTAATGATATATCATAAAGAAAACCAAGAAATGCTCTGATTTGGGCAGCAGAAAAAACTATTTTTTGATTGAAAATTGACTAAAATAATGAATGAAAATGGTCGACTGATGAGCCAGATAAACTTGCAGCTGTAATTAAACATCTCCTACTTTTCTTTTTTTAACTGTGGTTTGATGAAGTTTTATTCTGAAAGCGTGGAGACACAGTAGAGTACCTATCTGTCTGCGATGGACCACACTGGGAGGCGACTGGGGGGCTTTGGTCTCAGCTGGGAGGGCGGCAGGAGGAACCTCATCACTGTCAGAAACCTCCTCCAGGTGAGGCTTGTAGATGTCGTCCTCAGAGATCCAGGAGTGAGAGTGCTGCAGAGAGAGTCGGAGGTTAGAGACGCTTTCACTGGAAAACACGAGTTTAACACCAGGTTCACCTTCAACACAGAAAGATCTGAAAGAGCTGAGTCATGTTTGTGGAGAACACACTTCCTGTTTAATCATGTGTCTCAGCGGAGAAAGAACTGTTATTAATGACCTCTTTCTGCATTAAAGGTCACACAACAATCAGTCGTTGCTAATTTTAACAGAAATGTCGGCGCGTGGCAGCAACAATAAGGATCATCTATTCAGGGAAAATATTCTGACATTTCCTACAGCAGTTCCTGTTGGAAAATCAGAGTTTAATCTGCTCACTGAGGTGTTCACGGTGCAGGAGAGTAACTTTATGTACTTTATTTATCCACAAAACTGCCACAGCAGCAGTTTCACTTCAGACATGTCTGACAGCAATAAATATTCTGACAGCAGTGAGGGAAATCTGTCTAAGTGAGACTAACGTGACGTCTCAGGAGGGAAAAAATACCAGCCACAGTTTTCCAGGAATTACTGAAAAGCTTGTGCTGATTTTCCACCACGACACGCTGGTTTCCAGGAGTCTAATGTCCCATTAGTCATTTCCTCAGTGGGAAAACCCAAAAAACTATTCAGGAACAATTCTGTTGGTAAAATCCACATGAGTCAGAGCTTTTATGAACTGACAGAAGGTAGAAGACAAGGACTGAGGCTGCATCCACACTGACAGGTTTTCACTCTAAAATAGCACTTTAAAAGAAAAATAAGAAGCGTTTTAGCTCTATTTCAGAAATAATCTCCGTGCCTGCGACTGTAAACATTAATGAGGAGGTTCAAGAAGAACAAGAACAATGGGGAAAAATAAAACCAATGATTTCCTGAAAAGCACAACAGCTGCTTTAATAAACAACAAGGTCAACCACGCCTGAAACTCATCCTCTACATTAAATTAATGAATTAATCGCCTGCTAATGAAGGCTGCTGTCTTTCTCAACAGATTGTAGAATCAGGAAACACCACGTAGTTGACAGCTGAGACTAATCTGAAGGTGAACATCTGCATTATAGTTTCCAGAAGTGTTCATTCATGTCTGACCAGATTAAAACACAACCCTGAAGTGTCCAAACTGAAACAGGTCCAAAAGTCTCAGTTTTAGAAGTTCTGACACAACGAAGTGATGTGGATGATCGCTGTGAACGCTGCAACAGCTGCATGTTTGGAGCTTCAGACTCTTTAGCATCACCCACAAAGTGATTTTATCTTCACACCGTCAAAACCAAGTGAAACAAACAAGAAGCTGATTGATTTACAACTCATCAGGTCTGTTTTAAACAGCAGTCAGGTCTTTAAACATCGATACACAATGTGTCTTCTTAGCGACAGTGGGAATCTACAGTCCAAAAGTGTAAAAAAACAAAACAAACATGTATTTAAAACTATATATAAACACCAAAATGAGGCTGGAGCAGTCTGATGTTGTCGAATCAAGTGCATATCTTCCACAATAACATTGTTTGTAAGGTGAAATTCCCCTAATATATGTGGATTATGGTGGATTTTGATGGGAAAAAAGACATTTTAGAAGTCTGATTTTGTCTGATTCAGACTGCTGGAGCTTTATATTAGCTCAAAGCTAGCCCATGTCTTTAACATCAAGTCTATTCAGCATGAAATTCCTTCTATACGTTTCTGAGGGCAAGGTTTCTGAGCGGAAGACGGTGGAGAATTCTTGGGAAAAAGACAAGAGTCAGCAGCAGAACTAAATATCAGTTTGAAACAATGAAATCAGAAAATCACAACAGCTGGGATTTATGATAAATCCATGTGGCCTAGAGTTTCAACTGTTGTTTCAGTGGTTTTATAAAAATCCAGCCATCCTCCTTCTGTTACAGTCTTGCTTTTGATGGCATCTCATGTGGCAATGCTCCAACACGTTTAAAATCGTTTACACAGAGAATATTGGACAAAAGCTTGACTTAAAAACACTATTTTACAAATTAAATCTCATAATCCGTCATAAAAATCTCAATTTCCCCTGAATTGTTAGGCCCTGGTCATGAGTGTTTCTGAAAGTCTGTTGTAGGGCTTCTAAAACACCTGAGAAGGTGGACAAAAAGTGGAAACAGGGCAGAAGTTTTGCACTTCAGATTTAATCTGTATTAAGCTTGTTTTATGCTTGATGCGTCCGCGGGGTCCGTGCAGCTCTGTGTGGACAAATTCCATCATTGTAGTAGCCACGCCCCCTCATACGGCCCTTTTCAAACAGAAAATTTCCACATTGTGTACCTCCAAATTTTTCTAACTACGTGGACAGAGACATGTGGAAAACTGGCAGAAGAATAGGAGCTAGCAGCAGAAGTTCAGAAATACAGGCATTTATACGATTCATCACAGAGATCACCATGGTAACTGGGTTATGAACAATTCATGGTGTGAAATTAAAACTAACTGCTGAAGTGCAACTATTTGGTAAAATGCAAAGTTGTAAGTGGTGTAAACAATGGCAAACTTCTTCTACTCTTATTTAGTACTAGGGTAGACTAGGTAGACCTGTGTTTGCGATACACTGCCCCCTGCAGTTTGGGAGCAGACGCCACATGGAGCATAAAGTCACACATTCTCTCGAGCGGGCTGCACAGTGGCGTAGTGGTTAGCACTTTCGCCTTGCAGCAAGAAGGTCCCTGGTTCGCGTCCCGGCTTTCCCGGGATCTTTCTGCATGGAGTTTGCATGTTCTCCCTGTGCATGCGTGGGTTCTCTCCGGGTACTCCGGCTTCCTCCCACAGTCCAAAAATATGCTGAGGTTAATTGATTACTCTAAATTGCCCGTAGGTGTGAATGTGTGAGTGATTGTTTGTCTCTGTATGTAGCCCTGCGACAGACTGGCGACCTGTCTAGGGTGTCCCCTGCCTTCGCCTGAGTCAGCTGGGATAGGCTCCAGCCCCCCCCCCCCCCCCCCCCCCCCCCCCTGCCAGGCTCGTTTGTGCAGAAAGCATAACCAGCCTTTAACGTGGACGAAGCCTGAAACTTCTGAACATTAGTGTCCTTGTCAGCCTAAAGCTACTTCTGTGATACTTACAGACAGAGAGTCTGAGGACAGTTTCCTGCTCAGGATGCTGGTAGAGCGATGGACACTTTGATGTCCTGGAGTTCCTGAGGTGTTAATCTCAGTTTGCATCTCCTCCTGGATCTCCTGAACCCCAGCTAGAGGTGTTTCCTCCACAGGTTCACCGTCTGAGGACAGCTTGTCTGAGGACAGCTTGTCTGAGGACAAGTTGTCTGAGGACAACTTGTCTGAGGACAACTTGTCTGAGGACAGCACGTCTGAGGACAGCACGTCTGAGGACAGCTTGTCTGAGGACAGCCTGTCTGAGGACAGCTTGTCTGAGGACAGCACGTCTGAGGACAACTTGTCTGAGGACAGCTTGTCTGAGGACAGCTTGTCTGAGGACAGCTTGTCTGAGGACAGCACGTCTGAGGACAGCTTGTCTGAGGACAGCTTGTCTGAGGAGGAACCATTCCAGACTTCAGGAGGTTCATCAGACGACAGCAGCTCAGGGGAGGTCAGTGGAGGCTCTGAGGCTGAGTTTGGGAGCAGGTCCATGGGGTCCTGGGATGGCGTAGGAGGACCCTGGGTCTCGCTGTCGGAGCCGCTGAAGATGTTTTCAGAGAACTGATCGGGACCGGAGCTGGAGACGAACGAGTCTTCATGCATGGAGTCCTGACTGCAGTGGCCGCTCTCCCGGAAATCAGTCAGCGAGCTGCAGACAGAGATAAACCTTTATTACCATAAAGATGTGGGTTAGAGTTATTATGTTTATCATTAACTCCTTCTACAGTTTAACCCTGGAAACACCAAACACACTAGAGGCTTTAAAGGCCTGTTACCTTTAAAGATTCATGTTTTAAGTCGCTGTAATTACATCATTTTTCGGAGCCAGAAACTGTAAAAACAGGAAAAATACCTACATTCTCATATTTGACACTAATGTGTGACATACTGCTCTGTCAGGAAAAATAACCAAGTTAAAAGTCAAGATATTTCACCTAAATCACTTTATTCTTGTTCAAAAATTCCCCCCAAATGAAGCATTTGCTCTAAACAGAGTCTGTAAAAAATGAAAAATATTCTGTGGTCTTCATTAGTGACTAGAGGTCATGCGACCAAAAATCTGAGAGTTTTCAGGTGAACTGTGGGTAATGTTCTCACAGAGTAGAGAGGAGACAAAAAAAAACAAATTAGAATAAAATAAAAGATACTGGATCAATTAAATAAAATAAAATTAAATTAAATTAAATTAAATAATTAAATAAATAAATAAATAAATAAATAAATAAATAAATAAATAAATAAATAAATAAATAAATAAAAATAAAAGAAAATAAAATAAATTCAGCTGGAATTCAGAAATGGTGAACAGAGGAGCAGGTAGCTGGAGATACATCCAGCACGGTGAAACATCTTCCTAGAGTTAATGAGCTTAATACTGTATAATAAACTGTAATATTTAATTAACTACAGTACACAGAGCCACTATGGTTTGTTCTAGTTTCAGTGACGTCTGTGCAGAAATGTTGTGCATAAATTTCCAGGTTTTTCAGGAGAACTTGGCTTTATTTAGGACCATTTCCAGCCTGGGATTAACAAACATTTGGTGCTCTCGAGAGTAGAAAGACTAACTCAAAATAAACTACAACTGTTTGCGTTCATATTAGGGCTGCCACAAACGACGCGTCGACGAATCGCCTGAGCACGATACGTCATCAAAAGCGGAAGTGAGTGCGCAATGCAACAGAAATCACCGTCCGAGTGGAGCGCGGAACACGCATGGACATCCGCGCTGTATCGTGCATATATAGTATATGCATATATTATATACGCACAATACAGCGTGGACATCCGCGTTTACGATACAGCGCGGACATCCGCGCTGTATCGTGCATATACTATATATGCACGATACAGCGCGGATGTCCATGAGTGTTCCGCGCTCCACTTGGACGGTGATTTCTGTTGCATTGCGCGCTCACTTCCACTTTTGATGACGTATCGTGCTCAGGCGATTCGTCGACGCGTCGTTTGTGGCAGCCCTAGTTCATATTAGTAAAGGAAGACATCCACCAGGGCAACAGTAAGACCACTGAGGTGTTTTTATTCATATTTAGACACCAGAAGACCCTGAGGATGGAGATACATCCAGCGTTTTGGTGCCGTATGGTCAGTGTTTTGGTATTTTAATGGGTTTTCTTTCTGTTAGAAGGTTAATCACTTACTCTTTCTGTGGTCTCCTGATGCTGACATTAATTGGCGTTTCCAGGTCACATGAGGACCACTGCTCTGCTGTTGGGCTTCGAGGGTCCTGCCCCTGCAGAAGACTATCAGAGCTGAGGCTGGAGGACAGCTGAGATGAACCGGTGGTGTCCAGGCTTAAATTAGACGAGTGAAGCCCAGTCCTGCCTGATTGAAACACACCCGAGCTCTTCCCCAGCGACACCGGACATCCTCTCTGCAGATCCAACGCATCAGAAGAACCCGACGACTGAGACGCCGTGTCCCAGACCTCCTTACAGATGGACCTGGAGGTGGAGTGGTCTCCTCCGTTCAAAGGCAGGTTCAGAAGGTCGGCCTGGGACAGCGGGCAGAGTCCGGCCAGAGCCAGAGGCGTGGTGGTCCATTCGTTGAGGACGGCCGACTTGTAGGACAGGCTGAAGGTGAGGGAGGCCAGACCCTGGAGGTAGCTGAGCAGGACCTCTCGCTCCTCAGCGTTCAGCAGCAAGGCACTGGGCTGGTAGTGGGCCTGAAGCTTGGAGTCTTCCCGAAACAGCGACGCCAGGTAGCACTCCAGGAGGCCGTGGTTGAGGGCGAGACGCAGCCAGGCCCGGCAGCGACCCACATCGGTGCTCACGAAGCTGATCTTCTCCAGCTCAGTGATCACGTCACTGGAGAATCAACAGAGAGACTTTAGAAAGAGTTTTCACACAATAAAGTCTGCAGCACTGACTAAACTGATGGTTATTCTCTCAATATACTGAATGTCTGTCCTATAAAACAGAATTTCCCTTTAATTTAGAAGTTTGTCCAATCAATCATCAAAAATTCTAAGATCTTCAGTTAATAATCATGTATGGAAACAAAACCAATGAATTGGGGCAGATAGACAACGTGCAATCAGTAAAAGTTTTTAATTTGTGCTTAAAAAATGTCTTCAATAACTGGACAAAGAGTTGCCAATTAACTTCCTTTGGACAACTGATCATTTCAGCTCCAACAGCAGCTGAGTAACCGTAAAACTGTCAAACAAATGTGAAGCACAGTTTTGGGACGTTGCAAACAATAATAAAAGAAAATGAATTTGTTTTGTTTCTATTGATAAAACAGGGCACGTAGTGTCATCTTTAGTCTAAACAGAGTAGAAGAAGCTGGAAACCAAACTAGTTAACACCTAAAAAACCTGGAGGGAGAAGAAACGGAGAAAACTTTGGAATTTACGAGACAAACATGTCCTGGAAAGTGACATATTAGACACCCGTACAGATGACTGTGTCAGAATGGCCAAATAAAGCACATTGGCTTGCATATTGCAAAATCCAACCAGATGCAGTATTTTGTGACGTACAATGTATTGGTACAAAGTAAAACTTCCTTCTGGTGTACTATACTGTATGGAAGCATGGATACTGGAACGCACCCCAACAGTTTCCCAACCACATAAAAACTCAGAAAAGACGAAGAAACTAACTAAATGTTGGCAGCTATATGCAAAAAAACCCCTGTATTTAGGAGTTCTGTGACGTCAGAAAAGTTCTAATTACTCCTTCATGTCTGTAATCTTTTATGCTTTCTGGAGATGAAAACAACGGAACAACCAGCTGATCGGTCCTGTCAGTAAAATTCACTACATCAGAACTTTCCATCTCTCATGAAGCACATTCACTCTTTTTACGGCATCAAAAAACCATAAAAACTCCTCAAATTCTGCCGTTTTCATTAATTTTTCACTAATGAAATGCCCAACACACATTACAGAAACACAGCTGGTATCTAACTGTGTTCTGGTTCCAACCTACCGGTGGGTGACGGTCTTCAGGAGGCTCCAGAAGAAGGGCTGAGGGAGGCCTCCTCTGTCCGGTTTCCTATTTCGACCTCCGGCCTCTGAGCGGATGAACTTGGCCTTGATGCCGTGGATGAAGATGGCCTCCAGGGCGCAGCAGAGGAGGTTAGCGTCTCCATCTTCACTGGTGACCACAGCGTCTGACGTCACGTATCGCTTCTGCAGCGCTTTGAGGGACTGAGCCAACTTCTCCTTAATCTACGAGACAATATACATATAGACAATAAAGTATCTGTCTCTATCTGTATGGGAAGAGGAGATTAAAACAAGCTTCCTGATTTCTTTCTAATTACAGGTTCTGATGGGAGGGAGCTTGATAAACTGGAAAGACTTCCTCTGTTGGCCAGGAATGTTTTATGAGCTGCTATGAATGATGATTAAAAGGTAGATGGATGTTATGAAACATGGTTACTTGATGTCACCTGAGACTGACTGTCAGCTGATGTGGAAATAAACAGAACCTGAACGAAGAAGAACCAACATTGTGCAACAGGTTGCAGAATAAAAACTGTTCTTTAGCAGGACTTAAAAGTTCCACAGTTCTTGACACTGAGCACTGAAGACTCTTCTGCTGTGCTTCACTTGGCAGGACCTGAGCTTCAGAGCAAATTAAAACCTACAGGACTAAAATCCTCACAGTTCTTTAACCCTTAGACCCATCAGTGGGTCGTTTTCTTACAGTATCTTTGTAATGAAAGTTTTTATCATTTCATTCTCCACCTATTCCTCTAAAAACATCTTTCTGATATCATTCCATTTCATTTTTAAGTTCCCTTTTATACTTCTAAAGAAACTGTAACATTTGTATTACTAAGCTAAGCCCTTTACCACTGATAATAATAATAATAATAATAATAATAATAATAATAATAATAATAATAATAATAATAATAATAATAATAATAATAATAATAATGATGGAGGGAGTGGAGCAGCAACAGCTGGAGGAAATAAAATGGATGCTGACATTCTTCTACTGCTGTTCTCTGTAATACTTTTCTTTTTCTATAATCAAAATGTTCAAAATATGATATAAAGTGGAAAAATAAACATATTTCATACATGAAATCATTCTTGTGTGGACAAAAATATAACATAAACAAAAATGTTAATTATTATTCTGAACCAAAATGACAGAAATGGCATAAAAACACATTGATTCTTATACGGGTCATTTTTAAAGAGTGTAGCTCCAATCACTGGAGCATCTAAGGGTTAATGCAGCAACCAGCAGCGTGATCTGGATTGTCAGAAAAATTATAATTTTAGTACAAACCGAGTGTGAAAAAGGGCTGCAACTAATGATCATTTCTATTGGCAATTTTTTGGTTGATTATTTTCACAAATAATCAATTAATCTGGCCAATAAAATGTCATAAATTGGTGAAAAATGTTGATCAGTGTTTCTCAAAGGCTGTCATCAATGTCCTGTTTTATCTAGAACCCAAAGTAATTCAGTTTACCGTCATAGAGGAGGAAAAAAACTGGAAAAATACACAATTAAGAAGCTGGAACAAGAGGATTCAGAGTTCTTTATCTAAAAATAGTATTCAAACCAGTAATTTAATTATCAAAATAATTGATAATTAAATAATGAACTGGGAAATAACTGATTAATCTTTCCATTACAGCTTGAGGATGAAACACATAAAAATAAAACAAAAAGGTCTGAATGAGCACCCTGGTCAATTTTCTGTAAAAGCTAGCAATCTAATTAGTTTTTTTATATTTATATTTATATCATAATTTATATTTCACTTTCAGCAAACATCTACAGGATCATAATGTACGTTAAGCTGTGTGAAGTGATTTAAGTAAGTCTTTTATCTACATTTCTGCGCCAACATTGGTCTAAAAACATCACAGAGAAACAAAAAGACACAGTTTGTGTGTGAAAATCACAAAACGTCTTCATGATTTCCTTTTTCCTTCAATGTTGTATAGATTACAAACTGAAATGACCCTGAAAATGAAACTTTAGTGCAAAGAAGACAGAGTCTGTAATGGGTAAAACTAATGAGACAGATCAGAATTTATGTCCACGTTTTGACCAGCAGCAGCTGTAGTTTAGTTTGTTGCTTTCAGCGGTTTGTAGGAGTTTCTCCTCTGAGTTAATTAAATATCTGCAGCATCAAACAGCAGCAGGATCCAAATGATCGTCTCAAAGACAGACTGCACATTTACACCTGTGGAATACCAGCAATAACTTTATTATTTACCTAAAATCATAAATTATTCTCAACATGGAGGCATGATTAATCAGAAACTGACAGTAATTTAAACTATGAACTTCTCTATACCTCAGACAGGTGAGTTGACACCCAGAATTACAGGTAAATGCCACAGTTTTAATAATTATATTTGCTGTTCTGCATCATGTTATTTGATGTATTGTTCAGTCTCACATGTATGACAAATATTACAGAATAAAGGGATAAAGTCTGGTATTATTCTGTCCTGCTGCTGTTTGTCCTTTAACTCTCTCATTTACAGGCCGTCAGACTGAATGCTTTCATAATAAACTCTCTATAATGAACTCAGACTGAAAGATCACAGCGTTGACGGTGGAGGAACCCTGAGCACAGTTACAGCAGTAAAATTACAACACATGCCAGTTAAATGTCACAACCGAAGAGCCAAAAAAGGAGCGCTGCAGAGAGGAAACGGGCTTGTGGTTTTACCTGTTTGACATCCGTAGCTTCAGGTGGCATATCTGGGGTCTGTGTGGCTAACATGTTGCCTCCTGGGAAGGTTCAGTCAGACTACCCCAGCAGGAAACCTGAAACTCACCGCTGCAGAAACTCCATCTGACTTACAGGATGATAAACAAGATGCCCAGTTAGACAACCACACATGTGACAATGAGGAAGCTGCTGTTCATCTTCATCACTTCATGTTATCATTACATTTTCCATCACGGGACTGGATTCTGTGACATATTTCATGGTTTGCGCGAGTCATGTGAGGTCTGATTAAAGAGGCCGTCTGCAGGGAAGTAGCTGCAAACTAACTTCCCTAATCTAACCAGTCCTCTGAGAACAAATCAGGATCTATGCAGCACCAAACACTGATTCCCTGACAGGAAAACACCCAGACAGGGTTCCTTTGAAGACCTTTCTGTGCCAACATACTAACAGAAACAGGTTTACTTAAAATATTAGTAATACAAGTGGTGCTCAGATTCTATAAACCAGCCAGTCTAAATGCATTTCTAATCTCTACAACCAATTTAACCACGATAAAGTTCACTTTTCTGAGTCACTCATGCCTCAAAACCAAACAGTTTTTGGTGACTGCAGTCAGATTCTTTTATAGCCTCACTTTTGTTTTCTTTGAGTTTATTTCTTCATGAAGCCGCCCACCTCACGTCCACTTTCAGTTTCTTTTTAAACACCCCGCTGTAGCCTGGATTTACTTAGTTTTCTAATTTACTGTTTTTATTTTATAGTTCTACCTCTTTGTTAATTTGGCTAGCATACTATATCTTGGCTATCCATCTTTACATTTGTTTACACAAGACTTTAGGTCAGATTTCTGTGATTTTTGTTGCTTTCATGTATTTACACTACTGTCAAAAGTTTGGGGTCGTTTAGAAATGTCCTTATTTTTAAAAGAAAAGCAGTTTTTTTCAATCAAGATAATATTAGATGAATGATAAATCCAGTCTAGACATTGTTAATGTGGTAAATGACTATTCTAGCTGGAAACAGCTGATTTTTAATGGAATATCTCCATAGAGGTACAGAGGAACATTTCCAGCAACCATCACTCCTGTGTTCTAATGCTACATTGTGTTAGCTAATGGTGTTGAAAGGCTCATTGATGATTAGAAAACCCTTGTGCAGTTATGTTAGCACATGAATAAAAGTGGGAGTATTTGTCTGGGTGATCCTTCTGAACGGTAGTGTATTTACGTTTTCTCTCAGCAGTTTTTCTGGATCTGCAGCTTCTGGTCCCACCAGTACGTCCAGATGTTCTGATGTTTGTTGTCTTTCTGTTTATCTGCTGTCCTTTTCTCCCTCCAGTTTTCAGTCACCTAAACTACTGAGGCAGATGCTGCAGAGATTAACAGTTTTGGGGAAAATGACCAAATCGCGATATCTCTGTCAGATACTAGAATTGCAATTTGGTTTGTGACAAAATCTAAAATAAAAATGCAAATACTGAAGCATTACCATATGAGATAGGGTCAACAGTGAAAGGAGGAAAGCACAACACATCAGTATAGATCGTAAGTCTGATCGTCCATAAACATAAATCTTATAATGAGGCCACTGAGATTTGCTGATTGGATCGTTGTTAATTAAAGTTTTGATCTGAAACTGATTAATTGTTCAGGCTTTGATCATCCTGATGGAGGCTTCTGGAGGTTAAAGGGTTGTTTTTCCTCTCTACATTTATATTTTATATAATATTGTATAGTTTGTATCTTCATAACTAAAGTAGTAAGGTCAATAGGTATTATATAGAAAGATATAATATTATTATTTAAGTTAGTCAGGTTAATTTGTCTTGCAGAAAATATTCAAAGGCATTAACCTTAACTTTTCAGTTTGGCATATAAATATGTACTATATATAACCACAAAGGGTCTTAAATATTTGAATTAGTTAGGTTAATTATTATTTAATATACAACACTAAAGGAGCTTAACCTAAGTATATAAATTAGTTAGTAGTTAATATATAATCCTGTAGGGTCATAACTTACATTTTTAGCCAGGATAGTTTGTATTATGTAGAATATTACAGGTTCTTTACCTTAATATGTAAACTTGGAAGGTGAAATCGTGATGTCAGCCTAATCTATAAATAGGAAAAAGTTTTGGTTTAATAGTTGTTTATTTAAAAGTGCTAAATAATTAATGTTGACTTGATTTAAGCTGCCAATAGAGATTTTAGCTTCAGATTTGGGCGTTTTGTCTGTATTCAAGCTTCTTGTCGGGGTTGACAAGAGGTTCAATCCCGACCCTGACCCTAAGCCCAGACAGCCTTATATCGTTATTATTAAAAATAATAATATAAAATATATTTCTATATATAATGACTTTAGCATCGGACGCTAATTAGCTCAGTGTGTTAGCTTCCTTACCGAAACAGGTCGGCTAACTTCCATTAATGTCCCCAAAAACCAGCTGTGTCTTCTTTAAAACGTCCTAAACTCGGTGTCCGCACGTTAAAGGCTCGTTAATCCGTACAGTCGCTCTCCATAGCTTCTGGAAAAACGGAGAAAAACGGAGAAAATCTCAGGAAAAAAAGATCGTTTAGTCCGACGAGAGACGCTCTGACTGAGCACTGATGCATCATGGGAACCAGACCGGACCGTTGATGCCTTCAGGCTGTGCGACAAATGTAGTAAAACTGACTCACGTATCCTCTACGGACGGATTATAAACGTTATTTCATTGTATAAAAATATCACATACATTAACCTAATGTCTTATATGTAAATGTTAGCATAACGACAGTATAAAACACATAGAAAGAGCCTCAACTAACGTTAGATCGAAGCAGCAACAACAGTGGTGCCGCTGTAGAAGCTGTAATTTACGGGTAACACCTAAAGGCAGCGCAGCTCTGGAGGCGGTGTTGATGTTGTTCTCGTCCAGTCTATGGATGTTCCTCAGTCTGCTGACGGGAGAACTTCATGTTCCAGCACCAGGACAGAAAGGAAAACACACCAGGGTCATCTTACAACAAGCGAAATGTATTATTCAAGGAAGATATTTTTCCACATGTTTATGTTAAACAAACTGGTCCTAAAGTAAATTTTACTTGTGACATAAACAAACTTATCATAAAACAATACCTGGAAGATACCTGGTAAATACCTGGAAAATAAATTGGTCAATACATGGGAAATACCCGGTAAATTTTAGCTGCATATATTACATATTGTTCATGTAGAGGAGAAACTGTGAGAAGGAAACACACTTAACTGCACTTTTTCAACAAAATAAATATTTGCAGTTTACAGTATAATAAGGCCTGGCATTTACATTAAAGTCAATATTATAGTTTTGTTTCCAGTGTTTGGGCTGTTTGTATTTTATAAGTCTATTATTCTCGTTTAACATGTAATTAACATGATTTACAGATGGTTTTTGTTCATAAAATAAAGAAATAATTTCTTTTGCAGCTATCCTGTGAGTTATAATCTCGAAAATAGAGTAATTTTTATAGCCATTGTTAACATCTCAGTCACTGCAATGACTTTTAAACAGGTGGAAAACTGCAATATATGAGATGAACTGATGCTTTTCAGTGGTTTCAGTCATTAAAATTGGTTATTGTTTGGGGCACAGAGCAGGTAATAGGATTCAGAGTCAGTGTAGGACAGAATAAATTCAAATTTCTCAAATGTATTCCCATGTTCTGTATTAACTGAAGAAAAATGAGGATGATAAATGTCAGTTTGGCCAATATTTAGTTTCAAGAAATAAGGAAGGAAGCTAAAAAGAAAAAAAATCAATTGATACCACAATTATTGTTTCTGGATGAGATTTATAGAAAACATTTCATCCCTCGTGCATCTAAAATGCAGGAACAATAAACAGAACGTGCAGGTTTCCACAATAACACCACCAAAATATACGAAATACCACATAAAAGGCTCTTGTTCAGCCCTATTTCATACTAAAGACATGAAACAGACGAACCACAGATTCAGTTGTCTGTAAATCTGCAACTCAAACTGAGCTGCTGGTTAAACTTTACTCAGAAATCACCTTGTTGAGTTCAGAAAAATAACTCGGTCACCAGTCTGTCTCCAGATTTAACCTCTAGGTGGAGACAAAGAGCCACTATAGGAGTGCAGGTCTAGTTTTCAGCTGTTCCTGTTGTGAATGACAAAATGCTGTTAGTCCCAGTTTAAGCAAAACATATATCATAATGTAATATGTCATAATTATCAATTAAAACCATCGGTTTAGCTGGTAGTAGATGGAATCTAGTTGCAAGAACAAGAGGCCGATGCTCTACTGAGAAGTTTGCAGTTTATAGTTTGTATTTAGAAGCCAATGAAATCACCAGAAAGAGACAAAAATGAATCAATATGTCTATATGAATACAAATTAATGGAAAATGACAAAGTACAGACACAAAATGAACAAAAAAATGCCACACACCCACAAATACATTCAAAACAGTCACAGAAATGCAAAGAAAAATCCCCCAAAATACAAAGCAATGCAAAACAAACCACAAAGAGATGCAAAACAGTCAGAAAGAGACACAAAACAACTAGAAATGCAAATAAAAAAGACAAAAAGCAACAACAGAGACAAAAAAGGCTTCAAAGAGATGATAAAATAACTACAAAATGATGCAAAAGAGCATAAAGCAGATGTAAAATGACCACAAAGAGATAAGAAATAAACAGAGAAATAAAAAAAAACAACTTAAAAAGTGATACGAAACAGCCAGAATGAAACACACAATGACCACAAAGACACACAAAACAGTAACAATACCTTGCAAAACAACCACAAGAGACACAAAACAAACACAAAAAAAACCAAACAACTAAAACAGATGCAAAAAACTACAAAATGACAAAAAACAGCTTAACATTGATGGTTGACAACACAAAACACAAAACAGCCTCAGAGGTGCAAAAATAGGCACAAACGACGACAAAATGAAACAAAACTATCACACAAAGACATAAAATGCATCAAAGAAACACATAATAAATGCAAAGTGATGCAAAACAGCACAAAAAAGAAAAACCAAAAGCAAAGACAGGTATAAAAAAAAAAACAACAAAATCATGCAAAACAATTAGAGAGGTAAAACAGCCACACAAAACAACTACTATGCAAAATAACTATCAAAAGTGCTGCAAAACAACAGAAAATGGACACACAACAACCACAAAAATACACAAAAACAACTGAGATGCAAACAATCACTACAAGGCAACGCAAAACTGTCATAAGGATGTTAAACAGTAATAAAAACACACACAAAAACACAAAAAACTGTCAAAATATGACACAAAATAAAGCGGAAAACGAGCGAAACGATGCAAAAACAATAATGAGACTCAAATAACCACAAATAGTCTTTATGGCTCTTGTTTTTGTCATTTTCTGATAATCTGAGTGCTAAAGGTAGATTTGTCAACAGTTTACCTGAATTCACAGTTTGTTCGTGGATTTCTTTTTATTATTTTTTTTTTTTTTTTGCTTTTGCTTCATATGTTGTTATTCTGTTCTAAGTCTGCAGGGATTATTTTGATTATTGGTGCCTTAGAGGAGATGTTCCAACAAAAACAAAAACCCAACAAAGACAGAACACACCACAGAAGTGCATGAACCCGGAAGCTCCGCACCTGTCTGCGGCCTCAGTGAGGAAGGAGGCGGGAGCACCGAGCACACCTGCCGGCCAGGCTCCTCCCTCCCTCCCGCCGTCTGCTCACCGCCGTGGGCGCTCTGCGGTGGCCTCCTGTCTGTTAGCCACACGGTAGTATCACTAGAAAACTACACGAAGCTCGGCAGCAGACCAGGAAAACAACAGGATGGCTGAAAGCTGAAACCTGCAGACTCACCGGTTACAGGTAGGACCGAGGGGATGCTAACCAGCTAGCTAGTCCGGACAGGTGCAGGGAGGTGAATTTAACCCCGAATTAGAGTTTATATAAAGACAGAAAGCTAGCCGAACTTAGCCGAATCCATCACTGTCTTAGTCTCAACTAAATTCCAGTGTGAGAAAGTTAATTAAAATTTTAAATCAAGAGATTAGTCATTTTAGTACAGTTTCTCTATTGAGTCTGGCGCTGTCTGCACCTCACCTGTGGTAGCTTCGATTTTAGTCAGCCGAATTTATTACGGTCTTAGTGTCAACTAATTAAAAGTGTGCTGAAGTGGATTAACATTTTCAAACAAGAGAAAAATCAATTTTCTTACAGTTTCACTATGGAGTCTGGCACTGTCTGCACCTCACCAGTGTTCGCTTTGATTTTAGGCTTAATTAGCACCTAGAGTTGGTATCGCTGGTCACGTTTTGTTTACAGATATAAGAGACTGAATTTATCAAAGACATGCAGATTTTATTAGATAAGCTTCAAGGGTTTCTGTTATACTTGTTAATTTCTGTTCATTCACGCCAGCATACTGATATTTTTTTGTTTTCTAGCCCCTTTTTATTTTGCTAATAAAAAGTTATTATAAAGAGATAAAGTCACCCGAACTTAGCCGAATTTATCACTGTCTTAGTATCAGCTAAATGAAAATGTGCTGAATTTGATTAAGATTTTAAAACAAGAGAGACATCAATTTTGAACAGTTTTACTATGAAGTTCTGTTTCTGCTGTTAAGCCTCACCAGTGTAAGCTTTGATTTTAGTCAGCCGAACTTTACTGAATTTATCACTGTGTTAGTATCAGCTAAATAAAAGTGTCCTGAAGTGGATTAAAATTTTAAAACAAGAGAGACATCAATTTTCTACAGTTTCCCTATGGAGTCTGGCACTGTGTCTACACCTCACCAGTGTTAGCTTTGATTTTAGGTCTAGTTAGAACCACCGGTTGGTACCGCTGGTCACGTTTTGTTTACAGATTTGATAAGAGACTATTGATGTCAAAGTAATGTTCAAATTAAGCTTATATATTTAAGGTAAATTAGCTAAATTTAAATAACTCACACCAGACTACGGTTATTTTGCTAATATAAGGTTATTATAAAGAGATAAAGTTAGCCTGGTGTGAACTCATTAAAAGTGAGGAAGTGGATTAAAGTTTTATAAAAGCAGCTGAGTCATTTTCTTACAGTTTCGTTTTGAAGTTCTGGCGCTTTTTCTTCACCTTACCAGTGTTAGCTTTGATTCTAGGTTTAATTGGTGTAATAATATCTGATCAGAGACTCAATCTGTCACCAGGATCTCATATTTCTGATCATCAAGTGTTTGACTTTATTTTCCTTCACACCAGTAAACTGTTATTTCTGTTCATGACTCAGTAAAATGGTGGGAGTCTGATAACGGCCGTTTTCCTGCCACTCGTGTGTTTTATTAGGTTTCAGTTGCTCCACATTCATCAGGAGTCTAATCCCTGTTATGAAAGCTTTTAGTTCCAGCCGTTATCAGGCAGTTTTAGTGCTTAAATAGTAAATTATTCATTTTTTAGCAACTAACATGTCAGATTTTGGTGAGAATTTGCAGTTTTTCTGTCCTTTACGTCACTATAAATCCAATTTTTTGGACTAAAATTATAATTAGGGCTCTAATATTGGAAAAATAAACATTTTAAACAGTGTGAATAGAGCTGAAATAATACATTAAACAGGATTTTTATCATTATTTAAACCTTTTAATCAAAATGAAAAAAAATCGCATTTCAGCTTCTTAAAATTGCTCCTTATAAATTAAATATCTTTGAATTTTGGAGTCTGAGCGCAATTTTCTGACACTTTATAGACGTAAAAATCAGTCAAATTATCAAAAAATAAACGTCCAAATTAAATATTAACAGGAAATAATCATTACCTGAAATATCAGTCACATCTAAACTTCTCAAATTCGACCCCGTATAAATTAAATATCTTTGAATTTTGGACTTTGGGAGCTAGTGAAAGGTAGTTTTCCACAATTTTGTGACACTTCAGACCAAAATCAATTTCAATTTATAAAGAAAATCATTTCCAAATTGATCAATAAAAGCAATAATTAGCTGCAGAATTTTCTCTCTCTATTTTTTTAATTTTTGGACTCTGGGAGGCATTTTTCACTGGTTTCTGATGCTTCATAGACCCAAAAATTAATTGATTTATCAGTAAAATGATTTAAATTAAACATTAATTAAACCAGTCATCAGCTGCAACATTTGTCTCATTTCAGCTCCTTAAAGCTGCTCAGTATAAATGAAATATATTTTCAAACACTGGGAGCTTATGAAAGCCATTTTTCATAATATTCTAATACTTGATAAGGCCAATAATTAATCAACTTGTTTGAAAAATCATCTGCAAATTAATTAATAATAAAAAAAATCATTTTAGCCTCTAAAATTGCGTCTTGTAGATTAAATATTTTTATATTTTGGACTCTGAGAGCTAGTAAAAGTTGGTTTATGCAGTTTTCCAACACTTTATGAATCAAAAATGAATTGACATAAAAAAATTAATGAAAAATTTATCAATATTAAAAATAAATATTAAAAATAGACATACCGCTTTAGTCTCGTTTTAGCCTCTAAATTTACTCGTTAAAAATAAAATGCCTCTTGAATTTTGGACTTTGGGAGCTGGTGAAAGTTGTTTTTCACAATTTTCACACACTTTATAGACCCAACAATTAATTAACTTATCAAGAAAGTTATTGCCAAATGAATCAATAATGAAAATATTCATTAGCTGCAGTATTGCTCAGATTTCTGCGTCTCAAATTTGCTCTTGTATAAATCCAGTAGCTTTTAATTTTTTGGACTGCAAGAGCATGAAAGGTGCTTTTTCTCGATTTTCTGACACTTTATGGACCCAACAATTAATCAACCTACTAAAAATTAATCAATAATGACTAAAATACTCCCATTCTGCAGCGTTCTTTAGGTTACCACACAGAAAAAGTAGACTATAGTGACAGAAAATAGGGCTGCAGTATTGGAAAAAGGCACTTTTCACTATGTTGATGTGAATAACCATGGTTTTTAATTTATTATTAACACTTTAAAGCCAATTAAGCATGAGAATTAGCTGCTTTTCTTAGATTTATCTTCATGTAAATTGAATAATTTGGGGTTTTTAATAGTTTTGAATCAGTAGAAGACACTTGAAGGCGTCACTTTGGTCATTTTCTGACCTTTTATTGACCAAACGGTGAACAGATGAACTCTGCTGAGCGAGTCTTTGCTTCAGGAGGCAGGTTCAGGTTGGATCAGGTGTTTTTCTCCTGCTACACCTGTTCACACACGACTCTTTGACACGACTTTAAACCGCTAACCGCCGAGTGTTTGAACAGGCTTGTGTTGTTTGGGAATAAAGAAATACTCAGACCGACTCTCTGCCCCCTCCCGGTCGAATCAAAAGCTCCGAGTGTTTGTGAAGCAGCCGGCAGCAGATCATCATCATCATCATCATCATCATCATCATCAGCTGCTGCATGCAAATAAAAACACAACAACAAGCTCAGCGCTTGTTTGAACTCGGGGTCTTGGCGTCCTCTGGCAGGAAATTTACAGCATCAAACGCCTAATTTGTTCATTTTCTGCAGCGTTTTAATGTGGAATTATCTTTATTTGTGTAAAACGTAACACAAAAATGTAGAAATATAACAGAATATATTACAGTAAGGCTCTCAAAATGCAAAAAATAATGAAAATTAATTAGAAATATAACAATATATTACAGTAAGGCTCTCAAAATACAAAAAATAATAAAAAATAATTAGAAATATAACAGAATATACTACAGTAAGGCTCTCAAAATACAAAAAGTAATAAAAAATAATTAGAAGTATAACAGAATATATTACAGTAAGGCTCTTGAAATGCAAATTTTTTTAAAAAATTAGTTAGAAATATAACAGAAAGCATTACAGTAAGGCTCTGAAAATGTGAAAAAAAAATAATGGGTGATAACATTTTTTAAAGCACATGGAACCTTTTTTCTATAATATTCTATAATATACATTATTTTACAGATTTTCACATTTTTGTTAAATTGCAGTCAATATCCAGTAAAATCACAGAAAATATTAATTTGCATGTTTAAAAAAATCTGAGAAAATTTATACATAATGTCCACATAAAAAACTACAAATTATTATTATACAAAATTAGTTTTTCTGTATTAAAATCGGCTAAAAACAAACATTATTTTGCAGAGATTCAGGTAAAAACTGTTATAAAACGTCCATAAAATGCAACCATTGCTTACAGTGAAGCATTTAGTAACTTTAAACCCCAGATTACCTTCATAAATAAGAACAAAACCTTTATTAGCACCTTTATTTGGATTTACAGTGAATGGGAATTGACATAAAAAAGTAACTCATCATGTTTAACCCTTTAAATCCCACTTGAGTGGCGCCGCTCCCATTTTACAAGTACTATATCATTTTTTTGTAGATATTTATTATAATTCATATTTTACATTTTAGTTGTCAAATATTTTGTTCATGTTCAACTCCAGCTCCTAATTTAGTAAAATCCTGAAAAATCCAAGTCAGTTTTTTGTTTTTTTTTTCCACTTTAAACTATTGTTACATTATCTAAGAACATAGTTTATGTCAGATATTACCAGATGTTGAAAGCTTAGGTTGTTCTGAAATGAAAGGGTAAAAACAATCACTCATAGTATGATTTCTGACTCTTTTACAGCCCAAATTAAAAAAAATCCAGGCGGCCTGTATGAGCCTCGGGTGTTAAAGGGTTAATGAACGATTCTGGATGCGGAAAATTCGTCAGAGGTCCTGATAGATGTACCTAATAAGCTGACTACTGAGACCTAAATAAAACCAAACCCAACAAGTGCAGACCAACAGTAACTCGTACAATCTGAACTTTGATGGAAGCAGCAGTTTAAATGTGAAGCGACAGCAACTCGGGTGGTTGAACAGGTTTACTGTGATGTTCGACTGTAATGTCCTGAAGGGAAACACTGAACTCCGATGAACCTCTTCATGTGTGACGCTAAAATCTGCTTTACACGAAACAAACGCAAGGGTTTAAATACCTGGAGGTGGAGGGAATGAGGAGGCAGACGCAGAGAGACTCACTGGAGACTGAGATGATTTAGGCTGAGAGTAAAGTTTACTGATTCCAGGAGAAGTGACACCAACAGAGCAGCAGTTCATGCAAGCAACGCCAGCATCAGTTCTGAGGATCCTCTCTGGTGTTTGGCTTTATACTGTAGCTGAAAGAAGGTCAGATTTAGACTGCAGACCAATATGGAGACAACTAGTCTGCTTAGTCACATCAGAACAGATAATATCTAACCTCGACCAGAATCCTGGCAGATCTTCCTCCTGCAGCGTCTGACTGTTTAACCCTCGTCTTGTCCTGTGGGTCAAAATTGACATTTTTAACATTTCTTTTTTTCCACCAAAAAATGTTCAAAGATTTCCCAAAAATGTTGAAAATGTGGACATCAGAAGTTTCACTGTGAATTTTTTTCCCCCCATATTTTCAAACTTTAAAACAGGTCAATTTTGACCCGCAGGACGACATGAGGATTAATGCTGTTCCCTCTTCAGTTTATGGGGCTTGCCTTGTGATTCCATTATAATAGTGAGAATCCTAAAGTGGATTATGAATCTCTTACATTGTCTGGACATTTTGAAACGAGGGAATGCTGCTTTCCTTTGGGGTACTTTAAGCGATCTCATTTGGTAGTTTTTTCTCATTCGTTTTGACCCAGATCATGTCTATCACCTCTTTTCTGCCATTGCACAGACTTGTTTTTTCTGAGCAATTATTTTCTGTCATGCAAGGCTTATAAATGTGAAGAATAGCTGTAGGTGTTGCAGATGTATGATCTAGTTTTACCAATAAGCTTTTGTTTTTAACTCTAGTTGACTGTAGACTTTAGTTAGGGACATGTGCACTTCTGAATGTACTGTAATATTTCTCTTATGGATCTGGGTCGATGTTTCTGCCATCAGGGTTTATAAGGTGGTCATGTAGTAAAAACAATAAGAGTTTAACAGGTCAAAGATAAGCACAGTATATATTGTGTAGGTATATAGAGCCTATATTGAACACCCTTTAACTGCCTCTTAGTGAGAAAATGTGTTGAAATGGGAAACTGAGTGATGAACAGTTTTAATGTGATATCTGTTTGTTTGTGAATATTAGCTTAACTCTTTGTGCATCAGGTGAATATTTGAAGCTCCTTAAGCTCATGAACCAGGACACAAAAGAAACAAATCTGATTTAAAAGTCAGTATGCTAACATTTTCTGCTGTTTGTTAGATTTAAGATTGATTAATGTTGTAGATCTATTTAGAAGAACGATATTTTATCCCTTGACTTTGTGTTTGGCTTTAAATTTACCAAATTTTGTAATGCTAAACTTAGAAAAGTGAATGTGACACTAATTATTAACATGAATTAGTAGCTTTATTTGTATATGTTTACCTTTAAAAACGGAGTTTACAAACTGAGTTAAACATGGTAAAAGATTTAGAAAATTAATCATTAAGGCATCAGATAACGGAATAAAGGAACCAAAAATGTCAAATCCAAGTAGAGAATAAAAGAAAATAGAGGTTAAAACCATAAAGAAGGCCAGAAGTAGTAATTATAATAGTAAAAAATGCAATAAATGCATAAATAAGTGAAGTAAATAAAGGGTAAAATTGAATAAAACAAAATATGTAAAATAAAATATTTAAGATGATAAAATAGGCTATTTTAGCTAAATTATTTGAGCTATAAAATGTGAGAAGTTAGTGAAAAATGTGAATTAGTGTTTCCCAAATGAATTGTTTTGTTTATAACCCAAAAATATTCATTTAATTGTCACAGAGGAAGAAAGAAACCAGAAATTATTCACATTTAAGAAGCTGAAATGAGAGAATCCAGACGTATTTTTTTCTCCAAAAAATAACTCAAACTGTATTATTATTAAAATGTTTGGCAATTTTTATAAATAGCAGTCAAATAATTGATGAATTAATCATTATTTGCAGTTCAGTTTTATACTAAATTCCATAAAAGTCTTTCTAATGCATCCAAGAAGTTTAATGTAATCTTTATATAAAACCCAAATTCTGAGTATAAATTAAGCAAATGTAAGAATAATATTTTTTTCAGGTAAAGTCTTCTCATTTAATGCAACAAAAAGAGCCAAACACAGCGACTGAACTGTTCATTATTTTGTGTTTTTTGAGATGTTTTCATGTTGAACTGGAGGAAACGAGCTTCGTATTCAGATTAACAGCGTTCAGTCTCAGTGTTTTTGTGGAAATTCAGGTTCACATTTACTTCTGGCCATCCGCCAACGACGTCTATTTTCAGAAGCTAAAATGTGAGTCACCGTGTTGTTGTCGTAGTTGTGTTGATTGGCGTCATGTGCTGCAGTTTCAATCACGGAAGCGTCTTTGTTTACTACGTTCTGATGAAAACTGGCTTCAGATAATCAACTGCAGATCTAAAAATATCACCAGTAATATCAAGTTTGACACCAAAAGTGAAAATGGTCGCAAACACAGCGTGACTTTTTGTGTCTCTGATTCATATTTCATGGACTTTTCTGTAAATAAACCCAATTTTAAAGTCTAGTTTTTGACAAAATATGCTTTTCTGTGGATGTTTCCTTTAGAGCTTCAACTAATGGTTGTTTCATTACTGAGCTGTAATTATTAGAGAAATTAAATGGCTGACAGAAAATGAATCTACAGCTGCTTTGATAATAGTTTCTTTAAATTTGTAAGGAAAAATGCCAAATATTCACCAGTTGGAGCTTCTCCTCTGTAATGATCTGCTGCATTTATTTTTTTTAAACTGATAATAAATGGAATATTTTTGATTGGAGTTGGTTGAACTACAACCTGTCAAGACGTAACTTTGCATTTTGGGAAACTGGGATAAACATGTTTCTTTATTTTCTCACATTTTAGAGATCAAATTAAAAAAAAAAAGGATATCTGCAGAGACTTATTTTGTCTGAATACTCATCAAAAATGCAAAACATTTCAAACTTTGTTGAAAAAGAAATGTACCAAATCTCACATTTGAGAAGCTGGGAAAGACCAAAGGCTTTCATATTGTCCAGCTAATTTCCTGCAAACTTTCCTCATAATTTATGAAGAATTTATTGTGTTTAGCTGCAAATTTCAATTATGTTTGCTGAATAAATGTCCTACGAAATTTGGTACTAATTGTGAGACATGAAGAAAGTGTTTGTTTTGGTTAACAGATTCATTCTGTTCATAATTCAAATGTTTTTTAAAAATATATTAACCAATGAGACAGAAGACAAAGGACAGGCAAGTCAAAAACATATATTGTAGATTAGCTTGGCTGGCGAAAACCATTAAGCGTCACATTAGTCTTTGTCATGGTGCCCCTTTACTAGCTAAATCCACACAATACTCTCTGTTTGCCAGCATGGAAGTGTTGGTAGTCCGAGTGACGACCTTCTCTGGTCGTTACAGTATTAAAGGGGCACCATAACAAAGATTTCTGTGAGGTTTAATGGTCTTCGGGCAGAGCTCCCTTCTTCAGATTTATTAATGTTTACTAGGACAACGTTCCTACATCCCAGTAGCATTGATGTAACAGATCTTTTATCACTGCTAACATGTCTGTTAATGATAAAAAACAACAGCAGTATGGTGTAATGTCCATTTTTATATAGGTAATGTTATCGATTAATTAGGGATTGATTGATAAGGCTACCAATTAACTAGAGAAAACAGTACAAAATGTGAAATTCTACATTAGGAAACAGAAGAAATCTATCAAATATTTGAATCTGTCAGAACTTTGGACTACCGTAGATACTAGATCTGTTTGGATCAAGTTTAACATTTTAGTTAATCTTTAGAGTAAACTCTTAGAGGCTTAAGGGTTTTTTTTTTTTATTTTTTGTTAACCTCAAAGAGTTCAGAGGCTGTTTGTGTCTAAAGTTACACATCTGACTTAATTTTGACAAAATTCAACACAGGAATTAACATAAATTCAGTTGCATTTCACTTAAATGTTAATATATATGAATATTATTTGTATGTTGATGTACCTGGGACACTCCTTTTAAACAAACACACATCGGTAGTAGTTTGCATGTGGATTTCACCAGAGCTCGTTGCAGCAAATAACATTATAATGTCTGAATCCCAATAATTATATTCAGTAGTTTACTTTCATAACACCAATCATAATGTTTTTGCACTTTGATGCAATAGCAGTTGTCTTAATTATACTAGACTTGTCCTGTTTCTGTTGCATGTTTGGGATCCGTTGGCTTGAATGTATTTTTGTTATTTGTCTAATTTGACATTTTCTTTATTGCAAAGCTCTTTGTTTTGGAAAAACGCTATACGAATGAGGTCAATATTATTTTGCATTCTAAATTGTTCTCATATTTTGCTTCAAGCATTAAACAATTATCACCAGCTGATTGTAACTTTTTAAAAAAAATTTATTTATTTTTTTTTTGCATTTTTCAAGAATCTACCTGACTGCTAAGGACACAAAGATTACAAATTTGAATTGATTTTGACAAAATTGAACGCAACAATTAACATATATTAAGATGCATCTTGCCCAAGTGTTAATTTCTATGGATATTAGTTGTATATCCCTGTATTTAAAGACACTCAGTTTGCATTGCGCTCCTTCTAAACAAACACATTGGTTTAGTTTGCATGTGGATTTCACCGGAGCTCTTGGCAGCAGCACTGACTTTAACCCTCTTTAAAACACCTCCAGCTTCCTGTCCAGGTATCATGATGGAGGTGGCCGGTCCCTGGACTGAAGTGTTCGAGGCGTCGGACAGGAAGGAGGCGTCCGGAGGTTCGACTCTGACTCTGGCTCCTCTGATGGGCGACTCGCCGTCCGTCCGCCGCTCCCAGCCGATCCTCATCGCCTCCAACAGGTAGGACCAGGAAGCATTACTCAGCGGTGATTCAGTAACATGGTGGACATGAGTCACTGGGCTTCTGAAGGTAGATGTTGACTAAAGCCGTGACTCAACAACAGGCTGCGAGTCATTTGATGTTTGAAGGAGCGACCGGTTTCTACCGAGACGGTCGATACTCTCAGTCCTAAAGTCATTAAACTGTGATTGTAGAGTGGGCTGGGAGCCATCAACACAAAGATCTGTGGGTTCATTTAACTCCGTCGTTTCTTTACTGACCTGTAAAGTTTCTTCTGCTTCAGTTGATGGATGGATGAAGGCAAAGAAAACTTGTTTTCTTTGTCATCTGTTACCTGATAGCTAATCCTGATTAGTCCTGCCATGGTTTTCTGAAGCTGAAACAATTGGCTGAGGTAATGAAAGTTCAAGAGATGTGCAAAGAACCTTTCAGATTTTGACAGTTTAAGATCTTTGTCTTCCCAAATTGCACCTGGTGAGCATGCAACAGTTAAAAAACAAATGTGTAAGGTTGGATTTTCTGTGTCTTTTTCCTATGATTATACTTTTTGTCAACTTTAACTAGACAAAAACCAACAAGGTGGTGGTCAGTCTTGATTCTGTCAGGTAATTTTTGGGTGTTTGGGACATTTATATCAGAAAGAGTTGATAAAAACAGCTAAAGTGTGAAAAAGAATTCCCTGATTTTACAAAAAAATGGTTTTAATGCTCACTTTAAGTGTTCTTTTACTCTTTTTTTAAAAGGTAATGGCCATCATGGGAAGCCTTTCTTGAGTAAGAGGTTCTAAGAAGTTTTACAAAAAACCTCCCCAAAAATGGATACTTGGATAAACTTGCGGTTAGTTTCTTTACCAGTCGTACTTTGTTGGGTATGATCTTTACTGCAACCAGCCACCAGGGGGCATATTTTACACCATGTCGTCCATTTTTTTTAATTTTAACTTTGCTAGGCTATAATATGTCACCAGGATGGGGAATCACAAATATGTTGTTTATTTTATGTTAGAAGACGCAAAAATTTTCTAAAACAGCTGCACCCTTAATTTTTTTAGCAAATGTTGCTCAAACTAAATTTTGTCAAGGGCTTTTTTCCCTCACATTTCATGCTGTGGTGAATATTTATGGAGGCTGGATGCTCAAAGTAACTACAGTGTGCATTTATAATTCATTTATTATCAAAAGTACACAATGTTCTTGCTGTGAGGATCAATTCGTTGTTGGTTTTGCAGTTTTCTTGGATTTAATTGACGATTAGCAAAATGTAAAATGTTAGCAGACTCAGCTGTTAATGGTAAATTGTGACTCTTTTGTTCATTTTAATGTTTTATTCCAGGTCTAAAGGTGTCAAGTCGCTGTCCTCCTCCGTTCCCGCCATTCCAAACCCTTTCCCTGAGCTGTGCACGCCTTCCAAGTCTCCAGTGCTCATTAGCTCGCTGCCGCCGCAGTCCACCGACAAACATGTAAGTTGTGTTAGCGAGCCACCGCATTACGACTCCGTTTTATCTGGAAGTGTTTATGCTGGTTGCACTTTGGACGGACACCGACTCTCATGTGTCTAGTTACTGTTTGTGACTGTTTTCATCAGAGCTTCGGTTCGAATGTAGTGTTGTTTTCTGTTGGTGTGAAGTCGGCTCCTTTCATTCATAGTCTTAGTTTCACTTTTACATGAAAATAATTCATGAATTAGAGGCACTGTGGTGTTATTCCCAATGTTTTTCCCACTGGATACCCGCAAAGATGAATTTAAGCCTCATTTTACAGAAATTCTTTGAACTTACTTAAAGCTGTAGTGTAAATGAACATCTGTTACATTCAAGCCAAATGAGCTCACATAATGCAGATTAATCCTATCAGAGCATTTTTAAATCTGGTTTTTATGGTAACATTCCTGCTCTGGTGCACAAGCAGCAAAGTGTTTCACATCAGCTAGCAATGATAAGTTTGCCAGAGCTGAAAAGGAAAGTAATCGTCATGTTGGAGATGGATTTGGTTGCAGTAAAATGAAATCTATCTAAGGAAAACTTAAGAAGCATCGAAAGGTTTGTGAGACTTTAGAGGAAAAAGAAACTTGGCACTCCTTGGGAAGGAGGGATTACAGTCTAAAAGAGAAAAACACTGATGACGAAGCTTAAATTATTAGCATGCGTTGACAGTGTTAGTTTTATTACACTGCCAAAAGGGGGCGACAAACGTTCCGAAATGCAGGTTTAAAGATCCTAGTTAGCCGTCTGAACTCCAAGCATTTCATGGACATTTTTCCTCACTGTCGACTCATTTTTAACTGCAATCTAAAGTCCTGCACCTCAATGGAAACAGAACAACCATTAGTATAACGGTATATCTATAGAAACACAACAACCAGGGCTAGAAGCAGAGAGAACTCAGGAATGTCTCCTGTGCAAAATCACACAGTTAGAGTGATGAAAAGCTTAAAAAAAGTCCATACCAAAGTAGAATTCCTGTGATTATTCAACAATAATTACTAACAAAAAAGGAATTAGCATGTACAGTAATTTCCCAAGTGCCCACACGTGTCCCCAATGCTGCTATAGACAGAATATTTACATTTTTAAAACTTCTTATTCACATTATTCTGCATTTAAGCTGTAGAAAAATGTTTCACCATGCTGCATGTGTCTCCAACAACCTGCTCCTCTGTTCACTGTGTCTGAGCCATGCTGCATTTATTTTATTTATCCAGTAGACTTGATTTTCCTCTTAATCTCTCTAATTAGTTTTTTTTCCTTGCATACCTCTGCTCTGTGTGAACACTGCCTGCAGTTCAGCCGAAACCTCTCGTCACATGACTGTTGGTCATTCATGGCTTCTCAGTTACGCCTAGAAGCTCTGAATTTTTTGTTTTCTTTGCAGGATTTGGTGCAAATTGTTGATTTTTAAAAGATATATCTCAATGTTAGACTTTATGGGGCGTTTTTTCTCAGACATGATGCATTCAAGGACCATCGGAAAGTTGAAAATGTGACGATTTATTCAGTTTTTGCAGTTTTTGGCTCTGATAAATAGTGTATTTTCCACATTTTATCCAAAGAAAACATGCCTTTCAGATCATTTCCTCCTGTTTCAGTAACATCTGCTATAAACTACAATTCCCAGGTGTTTACATTAGTTTTTAAAGATTCACACCTTCCATTGGAACAAATTAGTCAAAGACGGTGAACAAAAGAGATGAACGAACAGATGGCTGATTTTGGTCTTTTCAAGATATTTATTGTCAATAGGAGAAATTTTGAGCTCTTTCTTTATGAAAAGGATTGAGTTTAGACACATGGGATCATCTCCAGAGTGAATCTCTTCACATCTGCTCAGATTTGCAGGTGACATCAGCAGGTCGATGCCTTCAACGCGTCTAAACTTGTTTGCCAACAGCACAAGTGTTTGACTGACAATCTCAAACACTGCCAGAGTAAACATGTCTGTAATTAAATCAGCGTGTCAGCATTTGCAGTCGCCTTGTAGGTTGTGTAATTAATAAAACAAAAAAAAACATTCTGGAAAAACGCCGTATGGGTATTTTTCTCCGCCCTGAGTGGCGTCTGCAGGTTTTATTTTGCGTCACCTCTGACTGCTGAATCGTGCAGATGCTTGTTTTTTTCATTAGCAGTAAGTAAAGTACATGCAGTTTTGAATGCTCTAACGCAGGGGTGTCCAACATGCGGTCCGCGGGCCAAAACTGGTCCTCCAGAGGGTCCAATCCGGCCCTCAAAGTGTAAAAATTCGAGAGAAGACATTAATTGCAGATTTTAAATTAGTAAAACTATAAATTTAAAATAATTTCTAGACCATGACAAGTTGTTTTGATCATAAAGTAAAATACTAGATTGTTCATTGTTGTTTTGTGTCTCGTCTTTGTCGTATTTTGTCTTGTTTTTGTTTTTGTTGTTGGACTTTTGACGTTTGTCTCATGTATTTGTCATTTGTCTCATTTTTGTAATACGTTGTCTTATTTTTGTTGTTTTTTTTGTCTTTTTTTGTTTGACTTTTGACCTTTGTCTCATGTTTTTGTCGTTTGTCTCATTTTTGTAATACTTTGTCTTGTTTTTGTTGTTTTTTTTGTCTGACTTTTGACGTTTGTCTCATGTTTTTGTAATGTTGTTTCTCGTTTTTATCCTTTTGTGTTTCCTTTTTGTCTCGCTTGTGTTTTTTGTCTTATTTTTATCATTTTGTGTATCGCTGTATTTGTTGTTCTTTGTCTCGCTTGTGTCGTTTCTCCATTTTTTTTGTCATTTTGTGTCTCATTTTTGTAATATTTTGTCTTGTTTTTATTGTTTTTTTGTCTTTTTTTTGTCTGACATTTGTCGTTTTGATCATAAAGTAATTTATTTTCCTTAAGAAATTTCCAGTTGTTCATGATGTTTTGTAAGAAGATAATAAATCTGAGCATTTTCAAAGAACTTACCTTTTATGCACTAAAACAAAGTTATTTATAGGTTATTATGCTGTGATTTTACGGGTCACTTGAGATCAAACTGGGCTGAATGTTGAACCTGAACTAGAATGAGTGTCACACCCCTGATCTAATGGAACAGACAGTCAATGTAGTTGCATTTTTACATTAAAAATCACTGAATTACAGGCAGATTTATTTTATTTCTTTGATTTTCCAACCAGATTCCCTGTGAAAGATGAAATTATTGTAAATAGGGAGTGATTTTAGACACTGCTCATTCAATCTTAGCACAGCAGAGTGAAGGTGACTCTTATCTGAACAGGAAAATATTCAGTAAAGTGGGAAAAACAAAAATCAAAAGAACACGTTTCCCTCTGATCCTCACCAGCTGTCATCAGATTCATCTTCACTTCAAAAGCAGCCAGAAAAGCTCAGACAAAAATAAGCAAAGTGGAAATCTCAGGGGAAACTGGATGTCATCGCTCACAGTAAGAAGCTAATAAAAAAAAAATTCACAGCATATTGTGATTTGTTCAGACAGGCTGGCAACAGTTTGTAGAGTAAAATCCTGGAGCAGATGAGTAAAGGCTAATAAAGCAGCTGATTAACATGAATAGTCTTGAAAACGAAATGACCGAAAGATTAAAATTGTGGCTACATGGAGCTTCATCTGTAGGGTAGATGGACTCAGCCTTTAGCTGAGGAGACATTTGGTTTCAACCCAGACTCTTTAGATAATGAGGCGTTTACAGATCCAGTTTTTAATGACTAATCAGGGCTCCTAGATAATGTCATGTAACTAGTTATATATTTAGGTGTTAAAGTCTGGATAATTACTGTCGCCTGGAGCAGCAAATGGTGTTGCCAAACACAGTTAAACATTCTAACCCTTAAGGCTAACATTAGCTACAAGACTGAGAGTTAAACTCTCACCTCTGATTTCTTTCATCCAGACTTGTTTAGTCTTCTGCTGTTGTTTGTTCTTCAACAGCAAGTTGTTGCACCACAGTCTCCATTCTGTTTCCATCTGTTTCCCCATAAAATCACATGAACCAGTGCTCTGCTTCTTCTGGGATGATAACCTTCATAATGTCCTCTAGTTTGTGATGTTATTTTACAATCTTGAAGTGTTTGGATGTCTAAGATTAGAGAGAAGACTATATTTGAAGTGTTGAAGTTCTATGTGTGAAGCAACCCAGTTTGAAAATCTATTAGCGATAAGGTGAGGAACTTTATACAACCGGAGTCAAGTTGCTGCTTCTCAGATATTACTGAGATTTTGGTGTCAGAAGGAGGCCAGCTGTGGTGGTTCTGGCATCTGATCAGGTTTCCTCCTGGACTCCTTCATTTGGAGGTTCTCTGGAGATCCTGTTTTAGACCCAGGACCCTTCTTGGAGGGATTATATATCTCATCTGGCCAGGGAACACCTCAGGATCTCTCAAGAGGAACTGGAAAACACTGTTGGGAAGAGGGGATGACTGGGTAGCCTGCTGATACCACAACATGTTTCTGGATAAGTCAAAGACGATAGATGGGTGGAGTCATCACATTGTGTAGAAGTCAAGATACTTTTGGACGGTCATTCTTTACCGTCATCTTCTGGTAATTGTTTCTAGGTTCGCTTGAGGTGGTTTTTGAACCTTTCTGACATGGACAACATTCAGATCAGCTTTTGTCTGCCTCCTACATTGTTTTCATCTCTAGACAGCCTTAAAAAATGTCCATCACCACCAGACAGGATTAATTAACTACAGCTAGCTTAATTGTAAACAGTTCCCGAAGACTTTTCTCCACCTTTTTTCTCATAGATGATCCAAGTTTTGTTTGTTTCTTCTTCTTTTCGAGTTCTTTTGTTTTTCAACAAACAACTGTTATTGTTTATTACAACCATTTGCAACATGGCTTCTAGCGGCACCTTCTGATGACATTATGCCGCTGAATTTAATCACTTGAAACAAGATTAATTTGCATTTTCTTTTTTTGTTTTGTGACGTTTAAAAAAAATGCTTCAAATACGCTTGATGATATTAATAGGACTAGGTGTTTTTGTGTGTTAAAGTGTTTGTAGGTCATCAGAGGAACCAGTTTGATATGGATCAGAAGATAAAATGCGTCTTACAACATGAGATCAACATCTCAGTTTCAGATTATATGCAGAAAAGTCTGTTGGATCTCTGAAAGATTCTAAATATCCGATGTAATCTGTGTTTTCATACATTGTTACCTTCATTTCCAGAGAACAGAAAGTAAAAAAAGTCAAAGTTGATCGACCAGATGTTGCATCAAGGTGTTTTTACTGAAAGAAATTATCTTTATAATCCTTCTGCTCACTTCATCCTGACTAAGGAGTTCTCTAAGTTTTTCTTTTGTGGATAAGCAAAGTTTTGTTTGTTTCTTCTTTGAGGGTTTTTTTTTTTTTTTTAAGCATTTTTTTTTGTAATTAGCTGTAATTGTTTACTACAACCATGTGCAACATAACCTGTATATTTGATCCAGTCTCAGTGTTTTCCCACCTTGTTACCTTCATTTCCAGAGTTCAGCAAGTAAAATGAGTCAAAGCTGACCAGCCGGATTTTGAACCGAGACATTTTTACTGAAAGAAATTATCTTTATAATCCTTCCATTCGATGTTATTCATCCTGACTGACGTCGACACTCGTCCGACCGGTCTGGACTCACTGACTGATGGCTGCAGCTTTCTGGTTCGGCAGGTTTGTTGTGTTTCGACTTGAAGCGTGTTGTGGGATCCAGACGTTGTGTGAGACGCATTAAAACCGTTCCGACCGTCGCATGACCCACACCCTGTTCACCCCAGCAGCATCAGGAACACACTGCATGGCTGGTTCCGTCTTCATTTAATCTGAAGAATCCAGAGAGACAGGAAGAGGAAACGAGCTCCGTGATTTTCAGGATTAGTTATGAAACCCAAGTCGTAAACACAGAAACTCCAGCTCACCTTCAGAGACAAAGTAAAGACACAAACAGGATTAAGAGTAAACAAACCTGCTCTGGGCGTCAGGCTAAAATTAGTAAGAACTTGAAGAACCCTCTCTTGAACTGCCAGGGCCCAATAAATACTATTAAATACTGTTTGACTCTGCAGCTCAGTTGACAGCTTCTTGGCTTCAGTTTCTGGCTTCTTGTCTTCGATGTGCTGACGTTGGTTAAAAGCCATGTTGTGTTATCAAAGACAGTAACTACGTTTTAGGGCCAGTGGAGTAACAAATGTGTAAAATTCATGATAATACATGTTGGCATTATAAGATGGATAAGAGTCACACTTTGATTTGACCACATCTCATGATTTTTTAAAATGTTTTTACTCCACTGCATTGATCCCACAAGTAGTTATTTGGCCGACTAACATTTTACATATGAAACTTGAGCAGTTTAGGTTTTAATAAAATCGAACCATTCGGTGGAAAACAGATGGTTTAATATGTATGTTAAACCATTTATTTGTATTATTTTGCCATGTGATGTGCCTTAGAGAGGACATACACCAATCAAGCCTGACATTCTGACCACTGAGAGGTGAAGTGAATGACATTGATTATCTCTTCATCATGGCTCCTGGTATTGGGTTGGTTATATCAGGCAGCAATGGAACATTTTGTCCTCAAAGTTGACGTGTCAGAAGCAGGAAAAATGGGCAGCATAAGGTTTGAGTGAGTTGTGATGTTGTCATGGCCCCTGTTTGGAGCCCTCCTTCCTCCGTTTGTCGCTGCTGGTGATCAGCACAGAGGGAGAGCAGCTGCTGGACCTCCACGCCTGCAGCTCATCTCATCGTCAAACCTGCTATAAAGACCGGCTTTGCACTGCACACGTTGTCGGATCATCCTGCCTGTTCAGTGCGTCCTGATGACAGTGTGAGCCCACTCTTTGAACTGCCGGAGCAGCCTGCCTTTCCCCCCAGGTATTCTCTGAATAGAGGACCCAGACCTCCTTCCAGGGAGCCTCCGGATAGAGGACCTTAGAGGCTGTCCCAGAGATAGGGGACATGGATCCCCGGACTGGTCCGGTCGACCCGGCCCCCGCTCCTTGAAGAGGACCTGGTGTCATCTCTGGCCGCCGCTGCGCTGCAACGGCTGCTGTCAGCGCCGGCGTGTGCCTCCCCCCTGACTGCCGATCCTCTAGAGCCTGCCTTCCCACCTCCCTTACCTGTACTGAGTTCTGGCTGTTAGTTAAATAGTTTGGTTTATTTTCATATTCTTGTTAATAAACCCGTTTAAATACAGTCTGCCTTCCGCCTGCTCTGTCTGTCTCTCACTTTGGCTTCACCACTTCCTGTCGTACCGTGACAGATGTCTAGACGACTAGATCGGAGCATCTCCGGAACTGCAGCTCTTGTGGGGTGTTCCAGGTCTGCAGTGGTAAGGATCTATCAGAACTGGTCCAAGGAAGGAATAGTGGTGAACCAGAGACAGGGTCATGAACGGCCAAGGCTCATTGATGGGGAGGAAGGCTGAAAGATGTCAGAATACACAGAGCATCACAGTTTGTTGTTTATGGAGCTGTATAGATAGACCAGTCAGGGTGTCCATGCTGACTCCTGTGCACCACCGAAAGACCAACAATGAGCATCACAACTGGACCACAGAGCAATGGAAGAAGGTGGTCTGGTCTGATGGATCATATTTTCTTTTACATCACATGAATAGCTGGGTGCGTGGCTTACCTGGGGAACATGTGGCATCAGGATGCATTATGGGAAGAAGGCAAGCCAGTGGAGACAGTGTGATGCTTTGGCAAATGTTCTGCTGGGAAACCTTGGGTCCTGCCATCCATGTTGATGTTACTTTGACATGTACCACCTACCTAAGCATTGTTGCAGACCATGTAGACCCTTTTCATGTTCCCTGATGGTTGTGGGCTCTATCAGCAGAATAATGCACCGTGCCACAAAGCAGAAATGGTTCAGGAACGGTTTGAGGAGCACAGCAACCAGTTTGAGGTGTTAACTTGGCCTCCAAATTCTCCAGCATCTGTGGGATGTGCTGGACAAACAAGCCCAATCCATGGAGGCCCCACCTCACAACTTCCAGGACTTAAAGGATCAGCTGCTAGCATCTCAGATACCACAGCACATTCAGGGGTCTAGTGGAGTCCATTAGATGGGTCAGGGCTGCTATGGCAGCAAAAGAGGGACCAACACAATATTAGAAAGGTGGTCATAATGTTTAGTTATAGTACTGTTTAAAAGTTTGGGGTCACCCAGACAATTTCATGTTTTCCATGAAAACTCCCACTTTTATCCATGTGCTAAAATAACTGCAAAAGGGTTTTCTAATCATCAATTAGCCTTTCAACACCATTAGCTAACACAATGTAGCATTAGAACACAGGAGTGATGGTTGCTGGAAATGTTCTTCTGTACCTCTATGGAGATATTCCATTAAAAATCAGCTGTTTCCAGCTAGAATAGTCATTTACCACATTAACAATGTCTACACTGGATTTTTGATTAATTTAATATCATCTTCATTGAACAAAGAAAGCTTTACTTCCAAAAATAAGAACATTTCTAAGCGATCCCAAATTTGAATGGTAATCTATGTGCATCAACTAGGGCTGGACCTGAATATCTGAATATTTGGTCATGACAGTGATATCCGAATATTTATTTTGAGATCTGAATATTCGGATCACACCCCAGTCGGACGATGTCGGATGATGTCTGATGATCAGTGTTTGACTCGTCAATTCATCTGTCCCCCCGTCGGACGTTACGATCCAAACCGATCCGAGTATTCGGCGTGTTCCATCATCTTCGTCCGTCCGTCCATCCATCCATCCATCCATCCATCCATCCATCCATCCATCCATCCATCCATCCATCCATCCATCTGTCCGTCGACTATTTTCATTTTGAACAATGTCTGATGAAAAATGTTGAACTTTTTCCAGCATGTTCTAATATTAGAATGTTGTGAAGCTGATGTTGCACAAACTATTGAGGAAATAACATTCACATCATTGTTCAGATTTATCTTCATGTACATTGTTTACAAAATGCTGCTGTTTTTACTAAAGTAAATGATGTTTCTCCAGCTGGTGAAGGTGTTCGGTGAGGACAACCACAGCAGGGCGGTCTGGGTTTCTCGAGGAGCTACAGCCAGAGAAGTTTGCCAGATGTTGGTCCAGACGGCTCACTGCAGCGATCAGGAGAACTGGGCTCTGCTGGAAATCCATCCCGCCCTGGGTTTAGGTAACGCTCTGCTCCGACTTTAACAAGTTACAGGGATAAATAAAACATTTAAATCTCACACAGCCCCTTCTGTCTCCTCAGAAAGATGTCTGGAGGATCACGAGGTGGTGCTGGAGGTTCAGGCCACCTGGTCTCTAAAAGGCGACGCCAGACTGATGTTCTGCAAAAACTACGCCAAGTACGAGTTCTTCAGGAAGCCGATGGTACGAAGCTGCAGCTCCCAGACCTGAAAATCCCTGAAAAGGATCACATTTAACATGAAGATCCCTCCCTTTTCTTATAAATGCCATGTTGGTACAGCAGACGCTCTAAAAGCCTGACGTCATTCGTTTGTGTTCTGGACGGTTTTCAGGTTTCAGACGCTCTGACTTCATGCTGCAGATATTTTATTACATTGCCTCCAGTCTGTTGTTGTTAAACTGAGGTTCACTCTGAAAACTGTTATTTTTTTAAACAGTAAAGTTTACTGGAACTCCAGTGGGAGGTTTGCATCAAGTGAGACTACGCTGCCCCCACCTGGCATAGAGGGGAATCTGCACTGTCAAAAATAAGCCTCTTTTAAATGCCATTTTTAGAGCAATTTACTGTTATTTTTCCAGATTTTCTCTGTTTTGCTAAATGAAACACGTTAACTAGTAAAATTACAAAAAAATAAGTAAATTTACGAGTTAACCGTTAAAACAAAAAAGGAGCAAAATTGTTAAAAATGTTCTCATCAGAAATCTGGATTTTCATAAATAATTCTATGTAAAAATTATACTTTTAAAACTATTTAAATCAGAAAAACATATACTTTTTAAATTTTAGCGATATTTGCAGTTATAGAAAAGTGAAATTTTGTATATTTAGGATTTTTATTTAATATTTTTTTGTTTTTGTTTTTTTTCTACAGGTTTTCCTATGTTTTGTAAGAAATATTGAAAAATAGTAATTTTACAGAATTTTACAGTCTGTTTTGCTAAATTGCAGACATTAACTAGTAAAATCACAAAAAAATTGTCAATTTATGAGGTAACCATTAAAACCAATAAAAGGGCCAAGCTATCACTAATGTCCACATTATATCACAATTTTTTTTACTGCATTTAAACCATCAAAAAGAATTAAGAATTTTAAATAGAAAAAAAAGTGAAAAATGATTCTTACAAGGTGTGTTTATCTGCATATTTGGTTCAAAGTTGGAATGATGACATGACAGACTGCAGCAGAAGCAGCTTCTTTTGTTTTTGTAAATGAGTTTAATGACATCTTCCTCCTTCGTCTCGCAGCTTTTCTTCCCAGAGAACATGATCTCAGACAGCGCTGATGTCAGCAAAGGGATGACGTCATCAGACCTCATCCAGGTAAAAACCGATTTAGAAACTTTAACGAATGAACAAACCGGTAGATCTGCAGCTTTAAATGCACTTTGTGGCCAAATTTATGTCCTTTATTATAGGTTGAAGTTGCTCCTAAAGGGTTTATTGCAGAACAAACAACCATAAAACCTGACTTCTTTAATGTAACATGTAAATTTCTGTTTAGATTTTTACTTAATTATTCACATTTAATTTGTATAGATGCAACAGAAAAATGTATAACACCTAGTCTGATGTTCTCCAACTAATAATAACAATATTTTGTTTTTATTGATTATTTGCTCTATAAAATGTAAAAAAAATCCTGACCCATCTTTCAATATCTTGTTTTGTTCCACAGAAAGTCCAAAATCCAGAAATATTTGCTTTATCAAAAGGAACAAATCCTCAAATTTTGTGAAAAACAGCAGTTTTTTAACGTTAATTAACTAATTAATCGATTATAGTGTTTCCACTGTATTTCATTTATTTTTTTAAAAATTGCATTTTGGTAATTTATATTTTATGCAGTTTTATTTTCATTTTATTTTTTATTTTGGATTTTTTAATTTTATTTAGTTTGTTTTGTTTAATGTTCATTGATCACAACTCAGAAATCGTGTGTTTGTAGAGGATGACAGTAAATCAGGGTTAGGAAATGAGTCTCTGCATTCTGGTTCTAATAAATAAGTAAAAACTAAATGATTAACCTGGAAAAAAAACATCTGATTTCACCCAGAATTTATGTATTTTCTGTAACTTTTTCCCATCTTGGTGTGACGCCTAAGAATCAGATGAAGTAACTGATTATTTGTGGACAAATGAATGCGAATGATGAACTTTTTTACTGGCCAGAACCTGCTGAGGTCTGGAACGTGTCCAGAGATTCAAGGCTTCCTTCACGTCAAAGAGCCGAGTCGTAAAACCTGGAAGAAGGTTTACTTCTTCCTGCGACGCTCCGGACTCTACAGCTCCACCAAGGGTTCCTCAAAGGTCAGAAAGTTTGATGTTGTGACTTCTACAGTTTAAAACCAACAAGAAGAGGTTTTTAACTTGTATCTGCTTCATGTTTTTGTGGACCAGGAGCCTCGCCACCTCCAGTACGTCGCTGATCTGGATGATTTGAACGTCTACACCGCGGTAAACGGCCGGAAACTGTACGGAGCTCCAGCAGACTTCACCTTCTGCATCAAGGTCAGCTCTTCCTCAAGACCACCAGGCAGGAAAATTCTACAATTTCATTTATCAGACACTTTTATCCGAAGCGACGTACATCTGAGAGTAAATCCAACACCAGCAAGGACCTAGTCAGGAGGAAACTACCTGGATAAGATCCATAAAACAAGTTCAAGTGTCAAAATGTCTTCAAAGCACACAGAACAGTATATTTTCTCTCACTGAGGGTTTATTTCATTGCATTGCACTGAGAGGAAAACTAACGCTAATGATTTGCTTATGAATTTGTGATAATCACAATTTTATTTTCCTGTAGCCTTTTCACAATAAAAGCATCAAACTATTGGTAAGAAGCAGCAACAGGAGGAAGAGAACTAGTTTATGTCAACAGTCAGAAAATGGTAACAAACAGCTGATATCCGAATCTGAAAAAGGATTAAAACTGAACTCCAGACTTGAGATATTTCAGGCAGAAGCTGAAGTTGAAACTTTGAGACTTCAGAGTTTCAGTGTCCAGCTCAATATTTGTATACAGTAGGTCTGGGAAATGACACTTGTGAACATTTTTAATAGAATAGATTCACTTAAATACATCAGAAATGAAAAAAAAACATTTAAAAAACCCAGCGTGCTTTCTTTATTTTAATGTGTCAAGGTAAAATCATTCCTTTAGCTTTATTGTTTTACGTGTGTAAATGTATTTATTTGTGTTTTTCAGTGTCGTGTTGATCACAGATTGTTCCCTGTGTATTTTAATAAATAGATTAAAATAGGCTAGTGTGGGTTTAAAACAGCAGTCATTTCATTCATTTCTTGTTTTTACCGATGATCCCTGACATGGAGACAGGATTGATCAGGACTTAGCAGTTTGTAATGCTGCTTTTTTTCTTGTTTAGTTTTATTTGTTGCAGTTGGTTTAGATTCAGTCTTTTGTTTCCAATCTAACATATTCCATGTCTGCTGAGAGTTCATGTCATCCTGCACCTTTGATAAATATGTTTTACAGGTTTTAGGCTGCATTAGTTGCTGCTTTTGGCTGTTTGGAGGCAACAAAACTGATGTTTTCTGGAATGTTTAGTGTATTTTAAGGCTTTGTGAAGCATTTTGTAACCCCAGTTTTGAAAGGCGCTATAGAGATAAAGCTGCTTCTTCTTTTCCTCCTCCTCCTCCTTCTCCTTTGTCTTAGTTTTTTAATTTGTGGCTAACATGTTAGCAAACAGACAGCTTACCACTTCAGTATTTGTGTCCTCCTCCTTCTTCTTCTTCTTGGACAAACTAAGTCCAATATATTTGTTAGTTTTCGTTTTTAATTCAGTTTTTTTTTAATCGCCTTGTTTAATATATAATTTAATTCCATAATAAGCTGTAGTAACTTCACTTTGTGTTTGTGTGTTTGTGCAGCCTTCCAGAAACCCAATCCGTGTCCAGGACCTGAAGATTCTTTGTGCTGAGAACGAACAGACGCGAACATGTTGGACCTCTGCTTTCAGATTGTTCAAGGTATTTAATTATCTCGTCCTGTTTGTGGTTTTATCTGAGTGTGGACTGTAAAATGAGCGATCAGTTTTTGTGTTTGCTCAGTATGGGAAGCAGCTCCAGTGTAACTACCACTTGTCCAAGTCGGCGCCTCGAAGCCTGGAAGGATCAAACCTCGCAGACGGCAAAGTGAGCTCATCAGTCGTGGCACGACGCAACACGGTGGATTGATTTTTCTATAGAATCGGCTCACATGTTTGTTTATTTAACTGCAGTCCAAGTCGGAGGCCAGCCTGGTGGCCATGGACTTCTCGGGGAAAGCCGGAGGTCGGGTCATCCAGAACCCAACGGAGGCCCAGAGTGCAGAGAGGGAGGAGGGTCAGGCCTGGAGGGTGAGGATGGAGGGGAATAAGAGTGTTGTGGAAGTTCAGAGACACACTGGAGACTCAGTTTACTGATATCAGGAGAAGTGACACCGACAGAGCAGCAGTTCATGCAAGAAATGCCAGCATCAGTTCTGAGGATTCTCTCTGATCTTTGGGTTTATATTGTAGTTGGGAGAAGGTCAGATTTAGATTACAGACCAACATGGAGACAACTGTTCTGCTTATTCACATCAGAATAGACAATATCTAACCTCTTACAGCGTCTGACTGTCTAAAGGCCATTATGACCTTAGAAAAGGGAAAGTGAGAGAATGATGCAGAAGAAAGAGCCTTGTGGAAGTTTGCTAGCAGCCTCGTCATGTACTGGGTTTTAATTTCTCTTGATGTTGCATTTAGAGCCTAGTTCCATTTCAATTCAGTCCATTTTTAAAAGTGAATTCAAATGGTTCTTCTATAAAGTCACACCATGTCTGCGGTAAATGAACAACATTTCAGCGGATGTAAGGAATCCCTACAAGACTGTGAGGTTTTGAGCAGCGTTGTAATGTAGTTAAACCAACCTAAAATGCAACTGATGCATTTTCCAGGTCGATATTATCAACTGATTTTGGGTTATGTGAGATATTTCAGTTGATAAGCAACAAGTGTAAGGTGCAGTCAAAAAGTTTTTTACCTATGATGAGCTAAAAACTTTACCAGATTTAGCACTTTTTGTATTTTACAGGTACTTTAAGTGCTTTATAATGCCATCAGGAGCATATTTTGCCCTTCGACTGGGGATTGAACCACCAACCCTGTAATCAGTGGACAACCTGCTCTACCATCGCAGCCAGAAACAAATTTAATAAAGTTTTATTTTAGATTAGAATAGATACTTTATTCCTCCCTGTGGGGAAATTCACAAGTCCCAGCAGTATCCACACATGAGATAAAAGGCATGCAAAAGTACAATAAAGAAAAAGAAAAAAAGTTTTTAAAAAATTAAGTTTTATTTGTCTAGCGTCAGTTATCAACGTATGTGTCATCTCATAGCAATCTGAACTCTAATTGGCACTATATAAATAAAACTGAATTGAATGGCACTTTATAGTCCTCTTGTGCAGCGACACTCTGCTCCTAGTGCTCCTGCCACATTTGTACGAAGTTATTTTTTTCTCCAATATTTTTCCTCGAGAACTGAAATAAATCTTGAATCAACATGTACAATACGTTTCCAGGTGTTCACAGATGTTACAGTACTGAAAAAGAAGCTGTCTTTACAAGCTACAGATATTTAACCGATAATTGTTTCTATACTTGTCTCCTATTGGTGAAAATGAAAAGTTGCTGAGTTTTTTGTAATGTGATTGTTTGTCACAGCTGAGTCAGCCATGGCTTTAGAGTTGCATCGAATTATGCCGATTTTTTTGTTTTTAACATAATCTGGATGAAACAAATGGTTCATTTTTGGCAATTTTTTAAAAAATGAGACTTGTAGAATAAAGGGATTTTGCTGACATATCACAATTTAAGGTCATATTTGGTTGTTTTTCTGACTTTACAGCATGTCACAGACTAAATCAGACTCTTTAGAGTTTATATAGTTTCAGGCTTGGTGAATTATTATTTTTTTATGGGTGATATTCTTTTTAAGCTTGCCTGTGACTTTTAGTGTTCAGACGGTTAATAGGACTGTCTGCAGAAAATGTCAGGAAGTCAGAAAGTGGAATAATTCTTTGAAAGGAGCAGACAGATGCAGTGATGTCTAAAATGTCTGTCATCTTTTCGTGTTATTTGGTTTTCTTGAAACAGAGGAGAGAAGCTCTGAGGTGCAGTTTGCCCAACCTGAACTCTGCAGCCAGACCTTCCTGTGAGTCGAAATAAGGGGAAACTGACTCCTAATGTGAGGTTTTCTTATAAAAAAATCCTGCTCCTCATGCCTTTTTTGTTTGCTTTCAGCCATCCACAAGACGCTGCCATGGTTTCATGGCGGCGTGTCGAGAAAAGAAGCTCAGAGGCTGATAGAGAAGCAGGGCCTGGTGGACGGGTGAGTGGAGGAACTCCGTAAAGATCCACGAAGCTTCATGCTTTGTGCAGTGACCAGCCTCTAGCAGCTTGCATTTTTGTGATCTGTGACGCTGTAGAAGAAGGAAACGGCATCAGTGGAGTGTGACGACTCTCAGTTAAACCTTCCACCGGCTGTTTATTCTTTTCTAGCTGCTTCATGCTCTTCTGGCCTTTACAAACATGTAGAAACACTGACTGAGGGTCAGAGTGAAGCGACCAATGAGCAAAGCCTCAAATAAAAAAAGAAAGCTGATCAGTGTGTTACAGGTTAATGAGTTCAGATGTTTCTCTGATATTTTCTTCTTCTCTGTGTCTTTACAGGATGTTTCTGATCCGTGAGAGTCAGCAGCACTCGCAGTGTTTCGTCTTATCGCTGTGTTACCAGCTGAAGACCAAACATTACCTGGTGATTCCTGTGAGTTTCATTCATTCTCTCAAAGAAAGGTTTTATTGGCCAGCTGTACTGGATATGTGTTGAAGATATCTGTAATTAATCAGTCATAAAACTATTCTGATATCCACACTGTCCACATGGAAACAGCTTGTAACTCTGCATATATAATATATAGACCACTGCGAACACCAGTTATTGTTTCCTACCACTGAGTTCATGTCAACATTTTTGTCAAATTTAGCAAAAAACTGGAACCTTGTCTTGTTATATTTACCAATCCTACTGATGTTAGAGCCCCAAAAACTGGTGAAATGTCGACCAAAGTCTGTATTGTAGTAGAAACATGAATCCATCCATATATATATATATATATATATATATATTTTTATATATATATATATATATATATATATATATATATATATACTTACAGGAACTTTCATTTGAAAATTTTGCATTTCTTTCCTTTTTTAAAGGCCCAATAATTAAAATATTGACCTCTGCTGGAGATAATGAATAATTTGGATCTACTGGAAATTATTCTATCTGTGTCATCACCAAATTTAATGACTGTAGGAGTTTTATTTCTGGAGATATTGAACCCTTTTGAGGGAGAAAATACAAATATTCCAAGATCCAAAACAGATAAAATGTTCAAAATTCAGCCAAAACGTTTTAGTTTTCATGACCTTGGGTAGCCGTCAGAGATGGTGCAGCAACATATTTACTGAATTCTGTTTGAGTCGACCTTATTAACCGTTAAAAACAGCTCGTCATGTGTATCCTGCCACACATTAAGTGTGTTTCCGTCCGTCTGTGCAGTTTGAGGAAGGAGGCAGGAAGTACTTGACGATGGACGACGGCGTCACGCTGTTCATCGACCTGCTGCAGCTGGTGGAGTTCCACCAGATCAACAAGGGAATCCTTCCGGTCTGCCTCAAACATCCCTGCGTCTGCGTGGCTCTTTAGACGGCCGAAACTTCAGACTTAACCTCGTCTGATGAAGCCGTCAGAGCGGACTTGAGGGAAACACCGAGACGGACGTGGAGCTTATCGTCTGCCCTTCCTCCCTTTAGTATTTTTAATTATTTCCCACAACAGCTCCAGACAGTGGCTGGGTTTTGTTTTTAATTTATGAGTTCCCTCGAAGATGCCTTAGCTAGTGTTGGACGAACTCTCGGTGCTTCAGTATGTTTGGAGAATCGTCAATAACTTTGATCCAGGAAGAGTCCAGGAGCTTCACGGTGAGGAGCTCCGGCCACCGGATGGCGCTAAGACTCAGGAATTCACCGGATTTCTCAGCAGCAGCATTAAACTCATGCATTTATCCATTAAAACTGAAGAGGATTGTGATATTCTGATCATGGAAATGCCCAAGGTTGCATCATGTAGCATGTAAATTCTCCTTTTGTTCTTAATTGTGCCTCTTTTTTTAAGCATTAATTCATTAATAATGTGCATTAGCGACTATTTCACTACACCTTTTTGCACAATATTGGTGAACGGGAGCCGCGTCGTGTCATGAAACATTTTGGATATTTAAGCAATTAAATATGGAACATAACCAAGTTTTATGTGCAGGAAATGTGTCAAAATTCAATAAATAATGAATCTGACTGCTGAAGAAGAATATAAAATGTGGTTAAAGTTCATAAGTTGACGTCAAATAATGAAGATTTATATAATTCTGGAAAATGTCCTCATTTCCTCCAATGTGTTTTGGAAAAACTGTATTTTTAATCAACAGGATCATTATTAATTTAACTTTTATATAGTTAAAATGAATCATAATTCATATTTTCGTCTAAGTGGAGCAGCTTCCTCAACCAAATTCAGCCAAATTACTCAAATTTATTAGAAAATCTGCACATAAATGAAAGCATTTTGACCTTTTTAGTTGTTTAAACACACTTACTTTCCCTTTGCACTCACTGTTTGCATTTATCATGAAAATGTGTCCTTAAAATGTCTGAATATCTACACATCTGGGCATTATTCATTCAGTCCAGCTAATAAATCTGCAGTTTTCCCTCATTTTATTTTATCAAACAGGGTTTGCTAGTTTTATTTTCTAGTGTCTTGTGTTTTCATGCCTGTTTTATATGTTGAATAAAAAAAATCATGTTAAACAGATTCTTCCTGTAAAACTGTTATTTGTGCACTAAGGTGTAAATGTTCAGATCTTTAACTGAAGTAAAAGAAGCAAAACCATGATTTAAAGCATTTATAGATGTATTTAAAGGCATCTTCTAAAGAGTTTTAACCTCGTTAATGAGTCTGCGTGGTGTTTTCTAGAAGACTCAAGAGTGCAGAGCTCCACTGAAGACATTTTTAGGTAGAAACTAATTATTTTCATGGAAGAAAAGGTTCTAAATGTGTAACTTTAATGAGTTGGAGATGAGTTTTTAGGAGTTTAATCAACAACAAGACAGCAACTTGGTACCATCAGCAAAATATCCACAAAGTTATTTCTTTTGATTTTGAACAAAGTAAATCTTAATCTGCACCAAGAGTGGTGTCTCGTTTATTGTCTTTTTGTGATAAATTTATTTTACCTGCAGGTTAGAATAAAATTAGTAAAATGTGAGCAGAAATTACATTTCACACTGTAACAACAATAACAAAAATGTGAAAATGTTTACTTTCCAGCAGCTGGAGCACCAAAACAATACTATAAAACAATCAAAAATAAGAATCTTAAAAGTCTTAAAAAATCTTAAGATTAAAAAGATCTTTAAAAAAAGTTTTAGTTATATGTTTTTATATCTATATCTATATATATCTATATCTATATCTATATCTATATCTATCTATCTATCTATCTATCTATCTATCTATCTATCTATCTATCTATCTATCTATCTATCTATCTATCTATCTATCTATCTATCTATCTATCTATCTATATATATATATATATATATATATACATACAGATATATGTGTATACATATATATGTATATAACTTTTTAAGGAATCATTGGAATTTTCTTCCTGAAGGTTTTGCAAATTTCCAGAAATTTGGGGAATTCTTTTGCTGAATTTTGGATTTTTTTTTTTCAGACAAGGAAACAATATTTTTTGGTGCCCGTAAATGAGGACAACAGGAGGGTTAAATTTAATATTTCCCTGCTCAGATTAACCATAAATCCGCTCACATACCGGATGTTGTCCAGCAGGTGGCGCCTCCTGCCTTCCGGACTTTGTGCGCAGCCGCAGTTGTTAGCGGCTCCAGAGCGGAGCAGGAAGTGGAGTGTGAGGTAGAAACATGGAGCCAGGGTTCGTTGAGGAGAAAAACAGGGCTCTGGCATGGACGTAGACGTGTGTTGAAGATACTTTCTGTTATATTTCGGTGTATAATAAATATCTGGTTCGGAAACCATGAAGATAAATGAAAACACGCTGCTGGAGGGACACAGAGTTGTGTTGGTTCCGTACAACAAACACCATGTGGACAGGTAACACTAGCAGCTGTTCAGTGATGAGGGTCACTCTCCAGCCTCTCTGACAGTTATTAACACGCTCACTTTGGCTTTTCTGGCCTTATTGTGCATTTTTTGCTGCCAGTATGTCTCTTAAATGTCTTATTATTTTACCTGCACTGTGTTTCCTTCTCATTTGACTCCTAAACGTGATGTTAGATTCATTTTCTTAGTGGAGGTTGGAGTTTGTTCTTGCAATTCCAAGTTTTTATTCATCTAAAACAGAATTTAGAATAGTTTTTACCTCTGACGATATATATAATCCTGGTTCTTTGACCTTAACCACAGTAGTTTTTCATGTAAACCTGATATTAGCTCTTCAATCTTCTCATTTCTGCACATAGAATAAAGATTTATGTGCAGCAGAATTTTAGATTTTTCCTGGACCACACAGAAATAGGGCTGGGTATTATTTAAAATGTGCATTTTGTAAGCTTTATAAGAAAAATAAGTGACAAAAACAGCATTGGTTGTGTAGCTTTTGATTGTATCGTATGTTATTTCCTCACCCAAATGTCACAGAGCACTAAGACTTCAAGGTTATTCCATCTAAAATGCGCAGGAGACTTTCTTATCATTAAAATAGATATTTGAAATGGTATCTGATACATCTTTCCAAGATCTTTTTCATATTTTAAATTGCCACTATAAGCACATAATTTTAGCACTTTGAAACTTGAGGCTATGTTTAGATGACGATATATATTTGAGGAACTATTAAAGATAGAATCCTTAGATTTAAATAGTTATTTCCCATCATGCCTTTAAAATCAGAATCTACAATGTTAGGCAAGTAGATTAAATAATCTCTGATTATAAGTGAGTGGAAATAAGGTTGAAAAATCTGAGTCCCATCTTTGAGCACATTAACAAAAAAAATGATGATGCAGAAGTCAACTGGTGGTATTTTGTGAACCATGTGTGGTTGCATGTCACCCATAATCAGAGACTATTATATCTAATTGTGCAATACTGCAGTAGAAATGAGAAATAACTGTCAACATTTCAGGATGTAATCTTAAGTAGTTCCTGAGATGTTCTTGTTCAAACAGCCTCAAATTTCAGCGTGAAAGTGGTTTTAAAAATGTGATTATTTGAGGTGGAATTGCCCTCTACATGTTGGCAAAAGACAAAGAATTATATTAAATTCAATTAAATCAGAAATAAACTCCACTATTACAAAAATTAACTCTTTAACCCAAGGGTGTCAAACATGCGGCCCATGGGCCAAAACTGGTCCTCCAGAGGGTCCAATCCGGCCCTCAAAGTGTAAAAATTACACAGAAGACATTAACTGCAAGTTGTCGATTTGTAGAACTATAAATTTACGATAATTTCTAGACCATGACAGGTTGGTTTTTTTTTTGTTTGACTTTTGTTGTTTGTCTCGTGTTTTTATCATTTTGTTTCTCATTTTTGTCGTTTTGTGTTTCCTTTTTGTCTTGCTTGTGCTTTTTGTCATATTTTTGTCATTTTGTGTTTTGCTTTATCGATGTTTTGTATTTTTATGTCGTTTGGTGATTTTTTTTGCCTCGCTTGTGTTGTCTACTTTTTTGTCGTTTTGTTTCTCGCTTTTGTCATTTTTGGTCTTGTTTGTGCCATTTGTGTATTTTTTTGTCTCATTTTTGTCGTTTGTCCAGTTTTTTGTAGCTTTGTAACTTTTGTCTCTTTTTTGTCATTTTGCGTCTGATTTTTGGAGTATTTTGCCTTGTTTTTGTTGTTTTTTTGGTCTGACTTTTGTCACTTTGATCATAAAGTAAAACACTGTATGGTTCAGTTCCAGATGTGACTACCTGTTGTGTTCCTTTGTAAACACTCTGGGATCTGGAAGTTGTAATGTGTAATTGATAAACTGAGGCTGAATGTTGCTGAACTTTATTTTTCTTAATAAAATTCAGGTTGTTCATGGTGTTTTGTAAAAAGATAATTCCTTGATTAGGAACATTTTCAGGATGGACTTTTTTTGCACTAAAACAAAGGAAACATTTGGAGTTGTGGTTATTTATTGGCTATTGTGCTCTGATTTTCCTGGTCACTTGAGATCAAATTGCGCTGAATGTGGAACCTGAACTAAAATGAGTTTGACACTCCTGCTTTAACCCTTTGCACCCTGAATGTACCTGTACTGGCTGCCCTGTTTCAGTCTGTTCCCCCTAAATTAGAGCTTTTCTCCCATAATTAGCTCCCTGTAGCACTCATGTGTTTAGGGCCAGGATAAGGTTTGTTTTGAGGAATAATTTGTGGTTCCAATGAAATGACAATGTGAGGGATAACCTCCTTAAACAGTGTTCATTTTTGACAGTTTAGTCAATATTTGTGCAAAACTTCTGTCATAAAATAGCAAATGCTCTCTTAAGATGCATTTTACATAGAATTTTTTGTACAACGTTACTTTTTTAACCCTCGTCGTCCTACGGGTCAAATTGACTCATTTTAAAGTTTGAAAATGTGGGAAAAAATATATATTTTCACAGTGAAACTGCTGATGTCCACATTTTCAACATTTTTGGGAAATCTTTGAACATTTTTCAGTGGAAAAACAGAAATGTTAAAAAATGTTTCTTTAAGAACATTCAGAAAAAGATCAACTAAAATCCAATGAATTTCACTGGATTTTGGTAGATTTTTTTCTGAATGTTCTTAAAGAAAATATTCAATGTTTTACTGATATATATGTAATCATTTTAGATATTTTTAGGATTTTTTGGAAGAGTTTTATTCATTTTTTGAAAATATTTACAAGAATTTTCTTGCTAAGTTTGGGAGATATTTTGGTAAAAAAAAGTTGTTGTTTGTTTTGTTTTTTTAAAAAAGGGAAACTTTTAAGGAATTATTGGAATTTTCTTCCTGAAGGGTTTTGCAAATTTTCAGAAATTTGGGGAATTTTTTGCTGAATTTTTGGATTTTTTTCAGACAAGGAAACAATACTTTTGGTGCCCGTAAATGAAGACAACAGGAGGGTTAATATTGAATACAATCTTTTACTTTTTCCCCTTGTGGTTATTGTTGATTGAAAGTGTTTCCTTTACTTGAACCTGAACCACAGAGACGAGGACTTGCTTATACTGATGTACTTGCAGAACCAGAACTTGGTTAATCACACAAAAAGGGAAAACAACCGCAGTGGCCCACAGCTGTAACAGAAGTAAACATTTACTGAGAAACAGTTTTCAGAAGCTGTGCCTGTAGCTGCTGTGGTTAGTTTTAGAAGTTATGTGGCACATTCAGTGAAGAGGCCTCCTGTAAACAAAAATAACATAAAGGTTGGTCGAATTTCAGGTTCAGTGTTTAATGACTCATTGTTACAAGGTTTGTTATTTACTCTCTAATGTATCGTTTTGATTAGGCAGAAGTTAAAATATCAGATTTTGCTGTCAGTATTGCAGATGTCATTCACACCTGGTGATGAGGAAAAGGAGGACTTGTTGAATTTCAAAATTTTTCCCAAGAAACAATTTATGTTGGAGAAACTGGCAAAATTGGAGCACAGACTCACATATTGGGACTGTCTAAAACTGAAGCTATTCTGGGAAGGGTTATAAGATCCATTTTAAGTGTTGATTTGCCACTTTAGCCATTGTTCTATAGAACTGGTTCTATTCCAGAGGAAGTAATGGATAAAAAGGCATATCTACTACATATCCTACTACTGGTGGCTCCGCCCACTACTTCCCACCCTCCACCAATGGAAAGAGAGATTAAAGAAAGTGGGAAAAATAACAGCAAAACTCCATTTGAAGTTAAGTTCCTTTATGAATTTGTGTGCTCCTGTTATTGTTTACTTTGATTTGATTTGATTTCACATACTGTATTTAACAGGCTTTGTTTGTTTCATAACTCCTTGCTGCTCTTCAGTTTATTTTACCTTTGAACTTAATTTGAAATTCTCTTCTTCTTGTGGGTTTAGATGATGCCATGAGGTAGTCTGGTTGCCGAATCGTGTATTTGTTTTTGTTTATCATGTGTATGCTTTGGTTTGAGCTGCATATAAATATGTATAAATACATGTAGTTCAAATTTCAAAAATTACTCCAAGTCTCTTATCAGTGGAGTGCAAAGTTGTTCAGTCTGGCCCTGTGGTTGGCAGCTGTTACTGACTCATTCTGGGATGGTGTTGTTGAGGAAGTTTTTAAAAACAATCTAAAGCTTGGGGGTTAAGTTAGGAAACATCTGATCACAGGCTCAAAATCTGAATTAAATCCTTTTGCTCCCTAAGTGGTTGATTGGAAGCTGTGAATCAGAAGCTAACTTTGGGAGTCTGCAGCAGTGAGTCTCACCTGTGCATCCACCTGTTTCTTCCAGGTATCACGAGTGGATGAAGTCACCTGAGCTGCAGCTGCTGACGGCCTCAGAGCCGTTGAGCCTGGAGGAGGAATACAACATGCAGAGGAGCTGGAGGGAAGATGACGACAGTAAGGACTCCTCAGTCTGTGCTCGGAATAAATAACGCCTAGAAACGCTGCATCTACAGAGCAAACATTTATCAACCCTCCGAACCCAAAGCAGCTTCTGGGCTAGTATTTTCTGGTCACATTTTCACTCAGTGTAGGTGAATTTTCACTGCAATATAAAGTCCTGCATCTCTGTGGAAACAGCACAGCCACGAGTAGAAATAGAGACAATTCAGATATGTGTTCTGAGCAGTTTGAGTTAAATCCCTTAACCCTCCTGTTGTCCTCATTTACGGGCATCAAAAAATATTGTTCCTTCATCTGAAAAAAATCCAAAAATTCAGCTAAAAAATTTGCAAAATCTTCTGGAAGAAAATTCTAAAAATTCCTTAAAAGTTTCCCTTAACATTTAAAAAAAATCCCCAAATTTGGCAAGAAATAAAAATGTAAAACATAAAAAAAAATTGTAAATATTTTCAAAAAATGAATAAAAATCTTCAAAAAAAATCCTAAAAATATCTAAAGTGATTCCATATATATCAGTAAAACTTCTAATATTTTAAGAACATTCAGAAAAAAATTGATTTGATTGTTTTGATTTTTTTTCTGAATGTTCTTAAAGACATTTTTTTACGTCTCTTTTTTTCCACCGAAAAATGTTCAAAATTTTCCAAAAATAGTGAAAATGTGGAAGTTTTCACTGTGAAATTATTTTTTTCCCCCACACTTTCAAACTTTAAAACGGGTCAGTTTGACCCGCAGGACCACAGGAGGGTTAAATGAAAAGAAGAAAACACTGAAGGTGGGTTTCTTTGACCGCTATGGACAAAAGTTCCACTAGGTGGCTCCACAACACAGACATTTTACATTTTAAATCTGCAGTTCGGCCAAAAAGTCTCAGATTTTTTTGTCACATCACTGTTGGTCACAACTAAGTCAATCATGGCTTCATGGTTGCACCCAGGTGCACAGAATTTTTACTTTTTTATAGAATCAGGCTAAAGCAAATGGTTTATTTTTGGCAAATTTCTAAATGAGACGTGTAAAATAAATTCATACCAGTCAAAAGTATGGACACATCTTCTCATTCAATGCTTTTTATTTATTTGTATTATTTTCTACATTGTAGATTAAACCTGAAGATTTTTGTTTACAACATAATTCCATATGTATTCTTTAATAGTTTGGATGTTTTCAGTATTAATCTACAATGTACAAAATAATTAAATAAAAACCATTGAATGAGAAGGTGTGTCTGAACTTTTGACTGATAGTGTAGATGCTGAGGAAATATCATGATTTATGCCGGAAAGTTGAAAATTCAAAGATTTTTTTCACCTTTTCCTGCACTGATTATTGCTGTAATTTGACCAAATATTCCTGTAATAGTCACGTGTCTTTCAAACTCACTGGTGACGTTTGGCTTTCAGAGCGAAAAAACAAATACTTCCTCAGCTTTCCACATTTCGTGACTGAAAAAAAATCACATTTTTCAGTCTGTTCTTCAGATTTGCTACTAGCTAGAGATCACACAACCCTAATTAATCTTTTAATTCTGACTTTCCAGAGTGCACGTTCATCATCTTGGACAAGCAGCGGTGGATGGACTCCAGTCTAGAGGAGGAGCAGTGCATGGTGGGAGACGTCAACATCTTCCTGACCGACCCCACAGATCCATCGTTAGCTGAGCTGGAGATCATGATAGCAGGTGACACACGACAGGTTCATCTCAACAATGAGTCAACCTGGGCTTCATTTGTTACATGTTCTTATTTCTCTGAATCTGGTCTGTTTCAACTCTATTTTGTCATTCAGTTGCTCAGATTTTGAGGCTGTGTCTTGTTTGTAACAGAGCCCAGCTACAGAGGAAAAGGCATCGGGAAGGAGGTGACACGTATGATGATGAACTACGGTGAGCGGCTAACACACTCTGCCACAAGATTTCCTAACACTAGTTAAAGCTAAACTGTGCATGATCGTGAGAAAAGCAGCAGTAAACTGAATCCTGAAAGCATCAAGAGACTTTCAGCAAATACAACAAAAATGCTTCGGGAATACGTTGCATAGTTTAGCTTTAATGCTGCAAACTAATCAAAGAGGTGTTATTTACAGAATTTAAATAGAATCCTAACACTGCTGTGCAAAGAGGAAAAAATTACTGATTTGCTGCTCATTACCTGCTGCCAAATCGCTGCTCAGGTTTCTATTTTTTATTTATTTTTTTATTCTTTTGCTTGTAAACAACCAACTGAATCAGTCAAAGCCTTGCAGGGGGATTCAAAATTCTGAAAATGATCTGCCTGACCTGGAGCCAGAGCAACAAATGTGGGTGTTGATGAAACAACACTTCTTAAATCCTCTCATTACTTTGACTGTCAGGACAAATTAACCGCTAATGCATCGACTAATAAAGACATCAACAGGACAGATGAATAACTTGCTGCTTGATTCTGTGGATTAATTTGAAGAACGCCCCAATCACATTCTGCATTTAATGCCTTTAGCCTCGTTTGAACAGGAAGTTAAGAGGCCTTTTGGGGTATTAAATGCTCGGTTACATATAGAGCTGCTGCTGCAAGAATGTTTCATTTCAGACAGTAGAGCTTCAATGATTAATCGATTAATTGTCAGCTAATAACTATTTATGTTTAACTTTAAAAACAAGGATTTGCATAGTACTTTGACAAATAAAAGGAGGATATTCAGAAGTCCTTGTTAGCAGTCAAGTTTCAGGGATTTACCCAGCTATGGGGCACCATGACAGAGACTTCTGTGGTGGTTAATGGCTTCAGATCAGAGTTCATTTAATCAAGACGAACCTGAAGCTCGTAGAAAATTGTTCTAATGACTGAGAGACTAATAAAACCAAGCTGCTTTTGCTGTGAAAGTCAAGTGTCTGGTTGAAAATAGCTCTATCAGCACATGGAACAGTCTCCACTGTGCTTCATTTGTGTTGCAGATTAATTGTTTATTATCAACACTGCCAACTGTTGGTTATGAAAATTATTACACCGCCAAGGAACGTGGAGGAGTTATGTAACGATCGACGTACATGAATCCGTTTGTCTGTCTGTGAGCAACATTACTCAAAAACGGAATAACGGATTTGGAAGAAACTTTCAGGGAAGGTTAGAAATGACACAAGAACCCACTGATTAGATTTTGGCAGTGATGCGGCTTATAGTCTGGATCCACAGATTTGTTATTGCGAGATAGCAGCATGGCATCACTGTAACTATGACAACAAGTGAAAGCTACGTCAACGATCACATGATTGTGATCCTACTACAAATCCACTGCTGCGGGCTTATCCATCGGAAATGATACAAGTAACAACTTATTAAATTGTGGGGGTGTTTCTGAGTCCCATAAATTCCCACCGCCTGCTACATATTTAGGTCACGCGATTCGGTATCCGTACATAACGTACACATGCATGACACACACCTGTGATCAGCACAAAGTCATTTTGTTTGTGAGTACATCTATATTAAATGGGCACATTCTACGTTGCCGTGATTTCTGATCATCAATAACTAATAAACAAATGCTGCATTTCTGACATAAGGGGGAATGAACAGCCTTGGAGGAGGACTGCGCTTTCTGAATGCTTTTCTTGTTGGAAAGCTGCATCCCCAGTGATAGTGATCAGTGTGTTGTCCTTCAACAGGACTAACCAAACTTGGAATCGGAAAGTTTCAAGCAAAGATCGGGCTGGACAACCAGGTCAGCATCGCCATGTTCAAGAAGCTGCTCTTCCAGGAGGTAAGAAGATCACGTTGTCTCTTTGTGTCTGGTGTCAAACACGAGTCTCAGAGAATCACAGCTACTGTTGCATCGCCTGCAGGTGTCGGTGTGTAAGGTGTTCAAAGAGGTGACTCTGGAGCTGACGGTGGATAAATCCATTCGGATGAAGCTGCTGGACGACATGGCTCACGTGAAGGAGAAGGACTACAGACAGACCTGCAGCGGCAGACGGGAATTACGTTCACAGTGAGGTGCTTCCTTAAGAAGTCAGTAAATTCAATACGGCTTTAATTTAACTTGTAGGCTTTACAGGTGATAATAGGTGATTTAAAAAAAAAATCTGAATCAGGCTAACTGTTTCCCTCTGTTTCCAGTCTTTATGCTAAGCTAAGCTAAGACACTGCTGGCTGTAGGTCCATTTTTATCAACACAAAAGCGACATCAATCTTCTGATCTAACTTTTTGAGACCAAACTAAGCTCCAGTATGTCAGACTGTTCCTTTAAAGGTTCCACATTATACTAAATTTTAACAAATTAATAGTCCACAAATGTTTGTCTAACCAACCACCCAACAATCCAAAGACAATTATACACTTGGTTTAGATTGAATATATCCATTTGCCTCGTGGATTTGTCCACTTTGATTCTCTTGAAGACATTGTAGCGGTGAAACGTTAATGAAAGTCTGTTTGCACAATAAAAGCCTGTAAATTACCAGTTTGCTTCAGGCCCCTTTTGTCCTCTGGTAGTTTCTTCATCCAGTCCTTGGTGACTGGTTTTAAATAGTCTTTAAAGTTTCCACCATTTCTGAATGCGCCACAGCGTTACAGTTTCTACAGAGCTCTGTGATGTGGGTTTACGATCAAAGCTAATGGTAACGCTAGTCACATTAGCTGCACAACATGCTAACAGTAAAGATTTTTGGTGGCATTGCCATCAATATTGAAGGAAATCCACTGGATCTTCACTTCCTCAGATGCTGAGAATGCACTAAGACTCTTGCGTTCACTCTTAGAGCAAACACAAGAGTTATTTATTGCTTTTTAGAGTTAGCAGAAGCAGCTCTAGCAGGGGAATACAACTGCACATGGCCTCTCTTACTGCTTCCTGCTTGTTGTAGTTGTTTACCTGCAAAAAAGTAGTCAGTGAAGGGGCAGAGCTTCGCAGATTTTTAGCTAAACAACTCTTGTTTATTTACTTTCTATACAGAGACTTTATGACTGTCTTTTACCTCTCGGTTTTTTAATTATGTTTAATTTTTTTTTTTTGGCATTTGGTTAGAATTATTACTGGTTTGCAAAGATGTGAGACCATTTAGTTTTTGGACAGCGAGAACACACAAATTAACACAATCGCAATACAATTTCAGGAAATGGGACCTTTTCAATTTGAAATGTACAGCTAAATTTGCTTTTTGTCCTTCCAAAGTTTATGTGGGGACAATATACAAAAAGCCTTGTGTGCTTTAATGCTCAGAGCAGACAGAAATGAAAGACCCTGTGGTTTCTGATGTCTTGTGGTTTCTAATGGAGGATCTTATTCGGGTTGTGCACAACCTTGACTAACTATGAATCATTTGAAAACACAAAACCTCTTGATTCTATCTCTGTGAACCAGATTCTGATACCATCACTGTAACAGCAAATGCATATTTTGAAGCATCCTTACATTTAAACCATAACAGTGAAATTAAAAAAATCCAGACGAGACAGATTTGTGTCTCACTTAGACTAATTCTGACGTTTTGGTGCTAAACCCCATCCAGCTGCCTTTTAGAAAAGACCAGAATCACAACTTTTATCGACAGCATTCGAGACCAGACATCATTTAACTTTGGATGTGTCTGATTTTAACGTATAAGCAAGATTTCAGACTATACTCTAAAACGACACTGAGTCATTTCCTAAAGCATCTTCTGGTGCACAGACTAATCACAGTGAAGAACATCTCTTGTGCATTAAAACTGACATATTTGTCTCATGTTCCTCCTAATTGCTGCATTAGTCTGCTGCATTTTTCATAATTTTCTGGTTGAAAACCGGACGTCTGGTTATGATGAAACACCAGCTGTAGGAGCTTTTTTTGTTCTAAAGCCTTTCACACTGCAAGCTCTCAGACCGCAAACCAAATATTCCAGTCAATAGCAGAAACTGATAATTATTTGAGACATTCAGGATGTAAAATGTTTGAACATTGTCCTGTTACTGTTGACCCGACATACACCTTTTTGACCAAAAAGAACCAGGTGCTAGTTTGGTGCTAGTTCAGTGCTGGTGTTTAGTTGGTCCAAATCTCGTGCCTCCTAAGAACCGGTTTTCTTTTCAGTTGTTGAGGAGCAAAGTTAGAGCCGTGTCATTGCGTCACCGTAAAACATCAGTACGTCACTGCATGTGTAGCCGTTCAACAACGTTCGCACACCGTAACCATGCAAGTGCTGTTCCTGACTTTGCCTACATTGCGATCCAGGAACAAGTAGCTACGTGTCTTCATCGTAGTCCCAGGCGTTTGCACCGTTGATCGTTGGTCACCGTAACCCCGCCCCCAGCCCCTGACATACTTGGTTCTTAATTCTGGCCCAGCAAAGCGTTGGGGCCTGAAAAGCACCAGTTTTTGGAGCTTGGAGCCGGTGTTGAGTTGGTGGAAACACAAAGTACTGGTGCTAAGTCGAGCACCGGTTCCGAACTAGCACTGGAACCAGCTTGGTCAAAAAGAAGACAGTCAGAGGGTTGGATATCTATTATTAATCTCAGAGAAACGGCAAGAAATCTTCCATCCAAGGTTAATTTGTTGTTGATGGTATTAAACATCATTTAAAGATAGAGTGGTAATAGATAGTCACTAAGCAGTCTCAAGGGACCTGAACATTTCTTTATGTCAGGTTAGTTTATAAATAATGGAGCAGTTTACATATCATTTTACATCATTTTTTGGCAGTGTGGCTCCATAAATGCCAGTGTCGGTTAAATGCTCAACCACTGAAGTGACTAAACATTGTCTGGATGCAAGCAGACGATGTTCGATAATGAACCCTCATCACTTTGGTGATCTCCTGACATTTCCCTCAGCACCACGGTGAGATTGGCACATGGTTTTGGTGGAAATGTCTCAACAGCTTCTAGATTAAATGAAATTTGTGTTCCCTTCAGGCAGAATAAACAAGATGGACAAACATGATATCATTAGAAACTACAGCCTTTGCATGCTAACATAAGCTAAAAGGGGGTGTGGTCTCTTACAGAGCTGAAACTGGCTTAAGATTAGTTAACCCTCGTGTCGTCCTGTGGGTCAAAATTGACCTATTTTAAAGTTTTAAAATGGGAGGAAAAAATATTTTCACAGTGAAACTTCTGATGTCTACATTTTCAACATTTTTGGGAAATTTTTTGGGTGGAAAAAAAAATGTTAAAAATGTTTCTTAAGAACATTCACATAAAAATCAACCAAATCCAGCAAAATTTGCTGGATTTTGGTTGATTTTTATGTGAATGTTCTTAAAGAAAATATTAGAAGATTTACTGATATATATGTAATCACTTGAGATATTTTCAGGATTTTTTTGGAAGATTTTTACTCATTTTTTGAAAATATTTACAAGAATTTTCTTGTCAAATTCAAGAGATTTTTTTTTAAAAATAAAACTTTTAAGGGAGACTATTAAGGAATTATTAGAATTTTCTTTTTGAAGGTTTAGCAAATTTTCAGAAAATTTTGGGGATTTTTTGCTGAATTTTTGGATTTTTTTTCAGACAAGGAAACAGTATTTTTTGGTGCCTGTAAATGAGGACAACAGGAGGGTTAAAACACATTTAAGGGAATCTTGACTTACAATACTGACTATAATCCACCATTTTTTTAACTTTTACTGTTTATATGGTGCTAATTCACAATGTAAATCATCTCAGGGTGCTTCACATAGTAAGATCAAGACCTTGTAGTATAGAGAGAAACTCAGTGAAAAGCATTCCCTTTGAGTAAACTCACTTTAAAGAACAACAAATGTCCAGCAGAACCAGGCTCAGGGAGGGCAGACATCTGCGTCCACTGGTTTGAGTAAGGATAAAGAAATCCGATTTATTTTTTTGCGTTGCAGCTACCCAGACTTCACTGATCCACTGTAGAGGCTTGAATTTTCCTCTGAAATTGCTTGACCTTGTCTTGAACTTTCCTCTGCAGCAGACATAAACACACATTAAAGTGTCATCAGCCTAATGGTGACTGCAGCAGCTCACTCACAGACATATTAGTTGGTTTATGGTTTCATGTGTCAGTCCTCAAATACACAGTAATGTTTGTAGTATTGACGATAATAAGAAAATGGCTGTCATCCATCACACAAATTGATTTATTTGCAATTTCTGCTGTGGAGCTCCGCTTTTGCAGCAATAATTCTTTTAAATGAAAATAAATGTCTCCACATCAGTCAGTCTTTAAAAGCAGAGCGAATGCACTTTACCACATTCGCAAATATCACCAATTTCAAAATATCATTAAGGATTAAAGTTAATTTTTGATCTTATAAACAGGCGAGAATCACCACAAGGTTCATCCTGGAGCTTTTGATCAACTCACCTGAGCTTCATCACCTCAGCTTCAAGTCATTCAAGTGTTCAGAAACTGTTGAAATTCAAACATCTACTATTCTGTGACAACGAGGCAACGTTGACCTGTGATGGTGTTTAAGTGATGAGATCAAACGCTTCAGAAAGACTACAGAATATGTATTGTGGTGACTTCAGTTTTCCTTCGTTAACAGTAAGATGTTAGATTATTTTAAACATAATGTTAGCTTTTAGCCTAAATGACTTAATACTCATAATATTCCCATTTAAGTCCAATGTAGTTTTTGTTGAGTGGTAATTTGCAACATGTTCGTAGGCTAACAATAGTGAACATTTTACTACATATCTGCCTGTTAGCATGCTAACATTAGTGTTTTGTTTAACAGCTAAATACCCATAATAGTAACATCAACTCAAATTGTAATTTGTTTAGTGCTAACTAGCAACTGTGAGCATACTACCAGGGTAAACACTGAAGTATACATCAGCATATTAGCATAGTGACACATTTTTAAGTTAAACGTCTCAAAATCTGTGATATTTGTTTAGCTAATCAGCAATTGTTAGCATGCTGACATCATTGCATGCATAATCATTGCACTAAATGACAGCAAGTTAGCATGCTATCATTAGCATTTAGCCTAATTGAGTAAATACTTATGACAGTCCCATCTGCATCCATAGTAATGTTTAGTGTAATTAGTGAATTTTAGCATGATAATATCATGAACATTGTACTACACATCAGTATGTCAACATGTTAACATTAGCATTTTGTTTAAATTACTAAATACCCATACTACTGGCATCAACATTTGTTGGAATTTGTTCAGGACTAATTAGCAACTGTTAGCGTGCTAACTGGGTAAACATTATAGCAAACATCAGCATGTTAGCATGCTAACATAAACATTTAGTTTAAATGACTAAATGCTTTTAATATTTCCATTGGGCTGAACTGTGCATTCGTTTAGGACTTGCTAGCAAATGTTAGCATGCTAGGATGGTAGACATCAGCATGTGAGCATGCTTACATAAACATTTGGCTTAAATGACTAAATACCTTTGATAGTCCCATTAGCCTCAACTGTTTGTTCAGTGGTAATTAGCAACTGTTAGCGTGCTAACAGTGCAAACATTATAGTAAACATCAGAATATTTGCATGCTAACTTAAATATTTAGTTTAAATGACTAATTGCCTTTAGTCTCCCTATTAGCCTCAACTGTGCATTTTTTGGGGGCTTACTAGCAAATGATAGCATACTACCATGGTAAACATCATCGTAAACATCAGCATATTAGCATGCTTACGTAAACATTTCACTTAAATGACAATACCTTTGATAGTCTCATTACCCTCAACTGTTTGTTTAGGGGTAATTAGCAGATGTTAGCATGCTAACATGGTGAACATGTTCAGACACTGAACTTATTCTTTAGTCAGTTGCATTCGCATTTGAACTACAAATTAAATGTATAATCCTGTATTTTATTGTTGTGCATTTAGGACAACACCAGTCCTAAGTGATGGAGAGAACGTTCCTTGCAGCGAGACTTATTCTGCTGTTAGAAAAAGACAGCAGTCAGGTATCTGTTGCAGTGCATAGCCATTTAATGATGCTGACAATGTTTGAGCACGGACGAAGCTGTACAAGACCCAGTGCAGTAAAGGCAGATTTTCAACAAAACAGGTTGCAGAATAAAGGCATCTCAGACATTGGACCGTCAGTTCAATATCAACATCTGGTCCTTTTGCCCCAGAATATTTAGGAATTCTGGCTCAAAGTGAAGTTAATACCACAGCCTACTTCTGTCAATGAGATCCCCTTAACAACAAAACGCATACTATATTTCAGGTAACAAATCTGGAAATGTTGCTGCTGTCTTTGTATTTTTCCTTCAACGTAGCTGCTGGTTTTGGATTTTGTCTGGAAACCAAGTAGCCTCTTGAAACATTGTGTAGAGATGAATAATCCAAAACTCTGAACCTGACAGTTGAAACAGCCGACGTATTTCCTGTTGTTGTTGTTGTTGTATCAGTTGGGCTCTAGTTTGCATCCCAGACAGCGAGTATTAGACTGTAAAAGACTGAGGGGCTTCACATTCACACGGCCTTCACTGCACATGCTCAGATCGCCACATCTAACACCGGCAGACGCACAACTCTGACTGGCAGCCGACATGCGACTCGATGCTCCAGTGCAGCACAAATAGGGTCACCTGACGTTCCACCGACCCTCAGATACCCCCTGACCTCCATGCAACGCACCAGAAAACAGCAGAGTGCAAAACATGGCCGACAGGGAGGCATTTAAGATGATTTTTTTAAAAACAGGCTGTAGTACAAAGAGCGACAACAATTCCATAGGAATTTAAGATGATTTTTTTTCTTTTTACACATCTGTCCAGCCCCCCTTCGTCCATCTGCAGACTTTTCAACTCCCAGGATTCAACAGGTGGGAGTGGAAAACCTGCAGCTCAGATTTAGTTCTTGGACGTTTGTGTGGATTCCAGAAACTCTTTTGCCGCAGACGACAGATTTTGCAGCAGCTGTCGGACCACCACCTCCTGCCGTTTGGCCCAGGTTAGGCCGTCGTCCACGGCGACGTTTACCGGCACACAGACGGCTTCTCTCTGCAGGTCGGTCATCCGGCAGACGGCGGCGACTCCGACCAATCCCAGCAGCAGCAGGAGGAGGAGCTTGAACATCAGGCCAATGAGAGAGCGGCGAGGTTTGGGCGCTGATTCCACAACAACCTTTTTATCTCCTGAAATGAAACAAGTACGAGACACTAGGAATAGGCTGATTATCATTTTACCGACTACTGGTATCGGTAAATAACTGACAGATTAAATGCTGTACGTCACGTCTGATGCAGCTTCTCTCTCTGTGGTCTCACAAATGTCTCTCAAGCAGCAAAAACTGAGCAAGAAATACATGCTGCTGCCAATAAAACCAGGAAATTAGCTTCTCTCCCAGTGGCTAAGGCTATGCTAACAGCTAGCGGCTAAATTAGAAGGCAGCCACAGATTAATCTGAAACAGAGACCGGAAAATAATAATTACTAAAGCTTTAAGATCTGGACCTTAGTGGACAATAAAAGTGACAGAACAGTGAAAGATTAAGAAAATAGAGACGAAAATGTGGGGAGCAACATGCAAACCATTTTCACATCCTATGGGACTGCCCTCTTATTAGACAGTACTGGAACGATGTTCATGGAGAACTGCAAGACATTTTTAAATGTGTAATTCCTTTTGGAATAAAAACAGTTTATTTTGGATGTTTACCACAGGAATGGAGAAAAAAGGATAAATATCTATTGAATGTTTTGTTGGTTGCAAGTAAGAAATCTAGAACTAAGAAATGTCTATTACAGGATATTCATGTCAGCATGGTGGGATATAACACTGGATATTTATAAAATGGAAGAGATGACAGCGTTTATAAATCAAAAACAAGATTTGTTTGTAGCATATGAGGGAAAATGGGTTGCGTAATTAAAAATTAAAAAGCCCAATTTAATTTTGAGTCTAAAAATTGAAAGACAATGTAATGGTCACTCTGTAATGTTCTTAAAGATGTTCATGTTTCTGTTTATTATATTTTTTATTTATGATGGAAAATTGCTGTCTGAAAAAAAAGAACAATGATAATATTGTGCACATGTGAACCATCACTAAAAATTGTTAAAGAATTTTGAAAAAATAATTTAAAAAATAAATATCAGACATAACTGCAGGAGACAAACTGATCAATCTCAGTTGATAAACAGAATTTAATCTCCTCTTTTTATTTCACATGTTCAGTTATAGTCCCTTATTACTGAAGAACTCTAGTTATGAATGACAGGTTCTCTGCTGTCACATGCTGTTAAAACATGACATTTAATGTGTATCAGCCCCAGATATCAGTCATCAGCCCTAGAAAACCCCCAATTAGAACGACTCCTTAAATAACTGTATTTTTGTGCTACTAAACTCTAAATAATGTCTCCTTCAGATGAACTAGCCTTTAATCTGTGCACCATTCAGTCTTTGAACCCACCTGCCGCCTGTCCGTTCTTCTTCTTCTTCTCCTCGTTCTTCTTCTTCTGTTGCTCCTGTGCAGCCAAAGCCGCCATGTGAGCGTTGTACTCTTTCCTCCTCTTCTCCTTCTCCTCGGCCTTCTCCCGTTTACGAGCCTCCTTCTCTCTGGCCTCCCGCTCCCTCTGCTTCGCCTCCTTCTTCCTCTCCAGCTCTGATGGATGCAGGAGGGAAATGTGATCAGAGGACATTAACTGATCGTATTTCTGGAATCGTTTTGCTTCCATAAATGATCTCTTTGATGATGACGCTCTGAGACATTATTCTGTTGTGTTGGATGCTTTTGGAATCTAGATTGAGCTTCTATGAACACCTTTGGAGAGAACTGATGAATCAGAATTACATTTTGTGCTGACTTTCTGCATTCAGTGTTGTGGCAGAGCATTAATCAAAGGAAACAAACTAGACAAGGTTACAATATACAGAAATGATGTTTATGAGTCTATTTTTTGACTGCAGAAATCCACTGTTGTCCCTTTTTCCCTGCAAATATCACTTTCTGTATAGCACTGAGCCTCTCAAAGATGTTTTCATTGAGAAACAACAAGAAGAAAAATTCTAATGCTTCTTTAACCCTCTTATTATCTTTGGGGTCAATCTGACACCATTCATTGTTTTTTATTGTTCTTTTAAGTTATTTTCTGGGCATTTTGTTGGCTTCTTTAGGCAGATTAGTGGAGAGGCAGACAGGAAAGTGTGGAGCAGAATGTTGAAGCAAACAGCTGTGAGCTGGAATGAAACTGGGGCTATAGCTGCAGTTTATGGGTCGCCACTCAACAGTGTGTTCAATCAATAATCAATCATTGTTTAACATCTCTGAACAAATGACTGACAGCTGTTTTCCTCAATATTTAATGACATTTCCTAGATGACTGGGTAAATATGACATTAATGTGATGATACGTTTTCAGTGTCCTGTACACATGTTGTAGCATCAGTGTTCTTTGGGCTCAGTTTCACTGCAGGCTTTTAGCTGAAACATCAACATTTTTTTAGTTTTGGTTATTTTAGATGATACTGGGGTCACTATAACCTGCAATTTTATAATCTTCAAAAAAGTTCAGGGCCCTAAACTTTTTGAAATTGTGTTTGTTTTTCCCTGAACATAATACATGCTACTGTTCTTGATTTTTCATTTTATGTTATAGAGAACAAAAATATGTACATTGAAATAATATAAAGCCATTAACCCTTGTGGTGTCCTGCAGGTCAAAACTGACCCGTTTTAAAGTTTGAAAATGTGGAAAAATATACATTTTGACAGTGAAACTTCTGATGTCCACATTTTCAACATTTATGGGAAATCTTTGAACATTTTTTGGTGGGAAAAAAGAAATGCTAAAAATGTTTTTTAAGAACATTCACATAAAAATCAACCAAAATCCAGCAAAATTCACTGGATTTTGGTTGATTTTTATGTGAATGTTCTTAAAGAAAATATTAGAAGTTTTACTGATAAATATGTAATCACTTTAGATATTTTTAGCATTTTTTTGGAAGATTTTTACTCATTTTTTGAAAATATTTACAAGAATTTTCTTGCCAAATTTGGGGGATTTAAAAAAAAACAAAAAAAACTTTTAAGGGAATCTCTTATAAGGAATTATTGGAATTTTCTTCCTGAAGGTTTTGCAAATTTTCAGAAATTTGGGGAATTTTTTTGCTGAATTTTTTTTCAGACAAGGAAACAATATTTTCTGGTGCCCATAAATGAGGACAACAGGAGGGTTAAGACACCAAAATATATCTCTCTCCAATTTCAGGTCAGTCAGTGACATTTTATTGTGATCTGTAAATTTCTGGTATTCTGGACGTATGAGGGCAGTTGTTTTATTTAAAGGGCTACTTAAGTAGTCAAAAGACAAAGTATCAGACACACAAACAATTTTACTGATGATAATTTTCTGGAGGTTTAAATTGCTGGAGTCAAACTGACTCCAAGGATAAAAGATGATAGTAAATTTGAAGGTAACAGGAGGGTTAATACCATGTAGTTTTTTGGGATTAGTTCAACACTTCTGCTATCTTTGTTCCCCAGGGGAATACTGTGTGAGAATAATTCTCTTCTCATACTCTAGTTGGATCAACAGTCTCACCAGACATGATCTTTTTTATGCTCAAAGCTGCGGTAATAGTTTTTAAAGTGGTCCTAATGTAGCCGCTCAGCCCCCCCAGAATTTACTTTAAACTTCATTTCTTACCTTTTTCCTTCAGGAGACGTTTCTCTCGTGCTCGGTCGACCTCGTCCTGAAGAGCTCTCATGTGCTGCAGGACCTGAAACACATGAGCTTTAGTTTTGGAGGCTCTGACACCACAGATGAAGCAGCTGTTGTATCTCCATGTCACCTTTGAGGCGCATTGTTTGCACTGCTTCTCATCCAGACAGTCTCCTGCTGCTTTGGCCAAACCAGCCTCCAGAGGGTTATCCTTCAGGTCCAACCACTTCAGACTCTAAATACAGAACACACAGAAGAAGAAACAGGCTTAAAAGTCAAAGTCAGAGAACCTAAACCGCCTCATGCTGTACATCTACTGCATGCACTTAAATATCATTGATAATATATTAGGGAGGGTTAATACTAGAATCAAAAAACACTTTTTAGCTTCCTTGAGGATTGTTAAAAGATCGATACGTCATGAATGAACCCAATATTCCTGTATTCTGGTTTATTCTGCTGCACCAAATCTTTTGATGAGAGCTTCGTTTTCTAACTTAACCCTCCTGTTGTCCTTATTTACGGACACCAAAAAATACTCTTTCCCTGTCTGGAAAAAAAAAATCAGCAAAAAATCCTCCAAATTTCTGAAAATTTGCAAAACCTTCGGGAAGAAAGTTCCAATAATTCCTTAAAAGTTTCCCTTAAAAGTTTTATTTTTTTTAAAAAATTCCCCAAATTTGGCAAGAAAATTCTTGTAAATATTTTCAAAAATGAGTAAAAATCTTCCAAAAAAATCCTAAAAATATCTAGTGATTACATATTTATCAGTAAAATGTCTAATATTAAGAACATTCACAAAAAAATCAACCAAAATCCAGCGAAATTCGCTGGATTTTGGTTGATTTTTTTTGTGAATGTTCTTAAGAAACATTTTTAAAAATGTTCAAAAATTTCCCAAAAATGTTGAAAATGTGGACATCAGAAGTTTCGCTGTGAATTTATTATTTTTTCCCACATTTTCAAACTTTAAAACGGCTCAATTTTGACCCGCAGGACAATGCGAGGGTTAAACCTGACAATATAACAGTTTCACTCTCAGCTTTACGCTGGTAGAAGCTGTGGATAAAAGTGTAAAATGAGAAGGTACCCGGAGCTGAGAGAAGCTGACAGGCAGCACAGTCAGCTTGTTGTTGTACAGATCCAGATGTTGGAGGTTGACCAGGTTCCCCAGCTCATCTGGCAAACAGATCAGCTGGTTCTTACTCAGATCCACCTTCACCAAGTGGGTCAGATTGCAGAACTCTGGCTGCATGAAACATAAACCAAAGAAAATCAGCCAAAGAGACGCACATCAGTTTTAATAATCTCCCTTTGTTAACATTGTAAATCCTACAGGCGAGTTTAAAGCTGCTGAACTTTACAGACGTCAAAAAAAAAAAAGCTGCAAATAGGGTTAAGAGACGAGCAGAAACAGCAGAATTAGTAGAATGAGAAGACCTTAAAATATTAGCGTAGCATAAACTAAATCCTGCTTGACTGAAGCCAGAACCCCAGAGGAATAAATCACTTTTAACTGTTTAGTATTCTAGAAAGTTCAAAAATGTACAAAGAAGTTGATTCAAATGTAAGGTGTCATGTTGTTTTTCCAGTGAACAGAAAAATATTAAATCAGTCGTGGCTCCATTAATCAATTTATGAATGAATTTGCTATAAAAAAAAAGTCAACAATTCAGAGTACTTGAACAATTAATTGTGGTTAAGTTCAACTGTATAAAATAAGATGTTTTATTTCATAAAAATCATCATCCACTGAAGATTTGTGTGTTTAATACTCACACTAAGAGAAAACAACTTTTAACTGTTTAGTTTCCAGTGTAATGAAACATTCGGGGTGTCATAAACTTCACAAGTCTTACAACTCTAAGATAATAACTCAGAATCAGGGATTTTTCCAATGAATACAAAAATATATTAGTTATTAGTGCCTCTAATAATCAATTCATGGATGAATTTGCTAAAAATCCACAATTTTAACCTTCTCAAAGAATTTATCTGGGTTAAGTTTAAAAGTGAAAAACATGTTTCATTTCATAAAAATCACCTTCTGCTGATTATTTTTGTGTTTAAGCTCTGCAATCTCGTTATACATTGTATAATGACAATAAAGAATATTCTATATTCTATTCTTCTAATACTCACAGGAAGGGAGATGATGTTGTTACAAGACAAATCCACAACAGTGGCTTTGGGGAATAAAGCCTGTTGGAGGAAAAAATGAATACGATCTGTAATTATATATACTGAGCAAAAACATACATGCAGCATGTAGTATTTTATTAAATACTATCTGTTCTGTTTAACATAGTAGAATATGACTGATTTCTATATTTTCGTGTCGTGCACACAAGCGTGCCCAACCCTCAAGACCCCAATATAGTAGCACTGCAGCAATACATGCAAAACACACATTAATCTGCTGCTCAGTTCTCAAACTAAATATTTGGTTTTTTATCCCAGGCCTGGTGAAGAAATTCTGCCATGAAAAAGGCTCCCCATCTAAAACATAACCCAAGTTTTTCATGGTTGTCCAACCAACAGAAATCAAAACAAAAGCAGCACTCAGAGCCCAGTCCTCCTCCAAGGCTGCTCAGTCGTATCATTCTTGATGGCGGAAATCATAGAATGTGGCCATTTAATATAGACGTACCCACAAACAAAATGACCAGACGTGTTCTGCATGTGTACGTTATGTACGGACAACGAATCATGTGACCTAAATATGTAGCGGATGGCGGGAATTGATGGGACTCAGAAACACCCCCATAATTTAATCAGTTGTTCCTTGTATCACTTCTGATGGTTACGTCCGGATAAGTCCTCAGTGATGGATTTGTAGTAGGATCACAATCATGTGATCATCAGCAGGCAGCTGATGTAGTGTTCACTTGTTGTCATGGTTACAGTGACGCTGTGCCGCTATCTGGCAATGATACAGAAATCCATAGATCCAGACTATAAGCTGCATCACTGCCAAAATCTAATCACTTGGTCTTTGTATCATTTCTGAGCTTCCCTGCTGACCACTGGAGATGTTCCAGTTAAATACCTGTTGTGATTCTCTGATTGGACGTCTTCACCAGTCTAGTCCAAATCCGAAGCATTTGTAAGTAATGAGTAATAAGCGTTTATTGTTCCAACACACAGCATCTCCTGACGTCATGAAAATGAATGAAACCATCAGTCAGTAACACGTCACACACGTCTGTGACACAAAGTTAGTGCTGAATGTTGTGCGACTTTTCCTGAAGGACTCGGTGAAGTTGACAGACATTTTTAGGGGACTGGATCAAGTTGTCAGACATGAAATGCTAGAGAATCTCCAAATGGTGGAGTCGTGGACGTCCAAGTGCCGATAGTCTGCTGTTTATTCTCTCTTGTCATCTGTGGCATTATGTTATTTGAATAAAGTTGGATTTTAAGTTGGTTTTAGAGTCCCTGGTCAAAGTGTGCGCTGGTCACATGATCTTTGTCCTTTAACCCTCGTGTCGTCCTGCGGGTCAAATTGACCCGTTTTAAAGTTTGAAAAAGTGGATAAAACATATTTTCACAGTGAAAATTTCCACATTTTCGGGAAATTTTTGAACATTTTTTGGTGGGAAAAAAGAAATGTAAAAAAAAATGTTTTTTTAAAGAACATTCCGAATTTTTTTTCTGAATGTTCTTAAAGAAAATATTAGAAGTTTTACTAATATATATGTAATCACTTTAGGTATTATTAGGATTTCTTTGGAAGATTTTTTTACTCATTTTTGGAAAATGTTTACAAGAATTTTCTTCCTGAAGGTTTTGCAAATTTTCAGAAATTTGGGGAATTTTTTGATGAATTTTTTACATTTTTTTTTAGACAAGAAAACACTATTTTTTAATGCTTGTAAATGAAAACAACAGGAGGGTTAAAGCTGACTAGACTGTGGATTAACTTTTGGTTTTGTTTTTTTTTTTGTTTGAGGATTTGCCACCAGCTGAGCAGCTTTAAAACTTTTTGTGGACAATTTGCTAAATGTAACCCGCTTTATTTAACATTTACACTACAAATTAGATTTCTAACTTTTTTTCTTTTAAGCCAGAAAAAAAAATCATCTCCATACTGCTTTATATTGTTGTTCAGGTTATTTAATTAGAATTTTAATCAACATACACAAAGAATGAAACCCCAGCCTTCACTTTAAATCATAGTACACTCAGATAATGTCCTGAATGTTTGATTTTACAGCGTTTTTTCCACACAGACACGATGTGAAACTTACCAGCTCTCTGACTGGCACCTCAGTGAGGTTCGACAGGCTCAGGTCCACCTCGTTCCCACTGATTTTATCCCTCAGGTTCAACACTTTGCTGTTTTTACTCATCCTGGAGTCTGTAAACACGAGTCAGAGCGGCTGTGACACGAAACAACACTCAAATAGGAGAGATTTCCAACCAATTTCAACAGTTAGTTTCTTCCTGCTGCTGTACTTTGGACTAGCAGAGAGCAGGAGAGCTGCTAACAGGATCCGCTCACCTGTTCACCAAAGCTGCGGGAAAGCTGCGTTCAAGTGACGGAAAAACGAGCGGTCCAGCTTTTAAATGTGAAGCAAGTCTGAGGAAAAGCTGTGAGACGTTGCAGAGTTAGTGTTTTCTGGCAGCACCGACTGCCTCAATGAAAATCCACGTCACTGATTGAGCGACGGAGCGGAGCCGCTGCAGCGAACAGCGCCGCCTGCAGGAGCGGAGGACGCAGCGCGCTGCACAAAAACCGCAACTACAGGATGTAAGTGAAGGTTACCTCAAAATGTATTATTTTTGTAGTGTTTGTTTATTAATTTAGCTTTTATTTATTTGGTTACTTATTTATACAAAATAAATAAGGGTCAATCCAGAACTGGAGGACATTTGGGCTTCAAATTTTTTGAAAAATAAACCTCTTTTACAATTTTCTGCTACATATTCATCAATAACAGGTAATAAACTATCAAAGGCTTGACTGGCTCAGCTTACACATCAATGGTACCATTCTTATTCCATATTTGTTGTTTGCTAACCCTACTCTAAACACAGTAACAGCAACATAATAACCTTCGGGTTATTATAAAGTATCTATCTATCTGTCTATCTGTCTATCTGTCTATCTGTCTATCTATCCATCTATCCATCTATCTATCTATCTATCTATCTATCTATCTATCTATCTATCTATCTATCTATCTATCTATCTATCTATCTATCTATCTATCTATCTATCGTTTACGTCCCACCCATCAAATTTCACAAATTTCAAATAGTCCATGTACTAAATACTGAAACATGCAGTTGTTGTGAAAATTTTCTTCTCCTGAGATAAAACCTAAAAAACTAGGACAAAAGAATGTTCAAAATTTTTTTTAAAAACCCCAAATAAGTCTGGAGTTCCCCCTAAAATGACATTTTTCTCTTGTCCCACCCCCCTGATGACCAAATTGAATCTCAAATAAAACAGGTAAAATGAAATTTAAATCTTCTTTTTTTGGTATTATTTTTTTCATTGATGTCTCTGGTAATTGTGGGAACATTTTTTAATCAGCATAATATTTTAAATAATAATTATCATGCATGGGACGTGTGTCCCACAACATGCTTGTAATACTGTTACCACAACCTTTTTAGCTGGTAGAAGGAGAGTGTTACCTTCCTTGGTGTGTTTGTGTGCAGGTGGGCTCACTTGTGTTTTTGTTCCTGTTCTCTCCCCTCTTTCTTATTTTATTTCTCAGGTTAGGCCTGGTGGGAGTGGCCAGATACACCTGCAGCTACCTCACAATCAGTAGAGACGGTGAAAAGCCAAGCCAACCTGGTGGTCTTTGCCAGTGGGTCAGATGAGCAGCTAGCGTGTTGTGTTGGGGTGTCGTGTTCTGCTAGAATTTGGAGTGGTTCTGTGTTAATAAGCTCGCCTTATATTGAATCTTGGTTTTGTTTCCTTTTTGTAAAATAAATAATTTGTCTGCTACACGATCAGTTTTCCTGCCTCTTTACCCGGTTTTCTGTATATTTGTTACTCCCCTCATCCCTTAGTTCTCGGGGACGAAACAAGAGGAAAACAGTGAATCACCTCACTCCACCTCATATTATCAGGATCAGACTCATTCTTTGGACTGTTTTCCATCAGTCAGTTTGTCCTCTTGGTCAGCAGTAACAGCAGCTAAATATCTAGCTTCTACTGCTGAGAAAAAGATCACATTAGCATGGATTAGCAACCCTGTTACTGTGATTAGAGTAGGGTTAGCAAACAACACAGAAAACATGGAATAAAAATGCTACCATTGATGTGGAAGCTGAGCCAATCAAGCCTTTGATAGTTTATTACCTATTATTGATGAATATGGAGCAGAAAACTGGAAAAGAGAAGGTTTATTTTTCAAACATTTTGAAGCCCAAATGTGCTCTAATTCTGGATTGACCCTTAACATGTCTCAAGCTAGAAAAGCAGTCAGAGAGCGCAGTACTCCGCCAAGGCTGTTCATTCCCCCATATGTCGTTGTCTGAAATGCAGCATATTTTTGTAGAAATGCAGCATTTTTTTATTAGTTATTGATGATCAAAAATCATGGCACGTAAGGTCATAGCTAAAAAGAAAAGAGAAAAGCAAGATATAATTTTCTGGCAAGAAACACTTGTCACTCAAAGAGCATGAAAAGTTGTGGAAAATGGGATTCAAAAAGTCATATTGCTCCTCCCATGACAGGAGAAAAGCAGGGGCAGTAACAATACTGATATGAAAGAAAGTTCATTTTCAGCTCTCCTCACAGATTATAGACAAAGATGAGTGTTATTTACTGGTCAAAGGCCTAATAGACCACAAAGAATTTACACTACTTAATGTTTACAGACCACCAGGAAATGATACTGAGCTCATTAAAAAGATCTTTAATCTGATTAGCACTGAAGCTTCAGGCACGTTGATATGTGGTGGGATTGGAACATAACACTACATCACCCCTGGATTCCTCAAATAAAACTAAAAAGATCAGTTCTGAAGCACTGTATGTTAGAAAGATGCTGAAGGAAATAGGAATGATAGATGTATGGAGGGAACTACACCCACATGACAAATGCTGTACCTTTTCCTCCCATCCCCATGCTGTGCATTCCAGAATTGACTACTTTTTCACATTTAACCTGGACACACAGAAGATTGTAAAATGTGACATAGGAGAGAAAGACATTTCTGACCATGCAGGGTGTATCTGATTTTACATTTAGACAATAAACCTAAAGAGACTTTATGGAGACTCAATACTAGTTTCCCGAATGAGCCACAATGCCAAAGATACATTAAAGAAGGAAATAAAGAATATGCTAATTTTAATAGCAATGGAGCAGTGTCACCCAGTACATTATGGGATGCTGCAAAAGCTGTTATTAGAGGCATTAAGTGGTCAGTTCAAAAGAAAAAACTGAGAAAACATTCTCTGTGATGAACTTTAATAAGAAGCCTCCATCTCACTCTTTAATTTGATTGTGTTTATGTGCCACTTCAGAGTTTAGTAGTGTGGATGGTGTTGTATGGAGCTGCCATATGTTCACTGTGTTTGTTGATGATGTAAAGTTGTTCCTCTGTTCCCCTTCTGCTCCTTTTCTCTTTGCTCATCATGTAATTCTGCATCTTTCTGCCCTCCCTGTTCTCGTGACTGAATTACATTTTTTCACTGACGAAACATTAATGCAAGAAAATTATTTGTTTTGGTAATCTGAGAAGAATATATTGTAAAATTGCAGTTAATTTGTTTTGTGTTGATCAAAACCAGTTATAAATATATCTGAACACATGGAATTTGCACTTCATTTTAAATTGAATGTTGGTGTTTTGTTCCTGCTCGTATGTCTTAGGTACAAAAATTACCAGTAATATTTAATGTTAAAAATGAACCTTAATCCTGATTTTTTTTTCCTCCTCAGTTCAGCTCATTTCATTTTATTTGGCCTTTGAATATTAAAAACTGAGTGATTTTGGTAAGACCTGTTTAGATTTACCATACATAAAACAAAGCATTTATTAATAATAAGTCAAAAACTTTTCAGAAAACTCTCTCTTCATCAACATGCTTTGGCTTACACTGACCTTACACTCCTGGTGCTTTGGTCACCCTTAATGATGGGATGTCTCTTCATACAGAGAGAAGTGCTAATCTGTCTGCTGTACTCTCTGATTCCTCCTCTTAAAGTTTATGGAAACATTTCATTTTGTACATGTACAAAATTAAAAATGTGTCATTTGCAATGAAATTTCCATCAAATAGCCAAGATGCATTTGATTTTAATGGTTCAAAGGATGTCGGGCAGAATGGTTGGCCCTCACACATGCTGACCTCATCAAATCTGGCCCTCTTTGAAAAAAGTTTGGACACCCCTGTACTAAACTATGCATCAGGGCTGCTAGTGCAGACTCCAGATAGTGCTCTCCCTCCCCCTGCCTTTCTGTTTCTCCTAGGTGTGCTCAGCCAGAGGCTGCAGCAGCAGGTGATTGTGATCACTAATCAGGTGGAACCTGTCCAATCAAGACTCACCTCTGCTGCCGGACTGTGACTGATCAATGGTTAGTTCTATGCACCGTTCTCTCCAGCCTCTGGTTTCCTGAACTTCTGGTAATCTGTGTTCTGCTTCTTCCTAGTCTGGATTGTCACTTGCTCGTGTCCAGCCTGTTCCTCGTCTCCCTGAACCACCTGCTTTCCTGGCAGTTATCGGCTCCTCTGCAGACCACCAGCCACCCCTCCTGTCCACCTGCCCTTCTGGAAATCATTCACCTGGTTCACTACTACCTTCCCTGTCGTCCTCCACAAGCCTGACACTGCAGTCTCCAGGAACCGTTATCCTCTCCACCTGTTGCACCCCGAGGCTCTGCAGAAGCTCCAGCTCTCACCATCTCGGCTAGAGACTCTGGTTCACCAGCCTCGTACCCTCGGCTCTTCTCAGCTAAGTCCCAGTCCGAGCATTCTAGTCTAGTGTAGTATTTCTTGTGTTAGTGTTATTTCAGATCCTCTAGTGTTTCTATTTCGTGTTTCTTGGTATCTAGTTTCGGGTTTGTATCATTATGAATTCGGTAAGTTAGTATTCCTCTATCTAGTGAATGTAGCCACTCTTAGCATGCATAGTCTGTGTATTCTCGCCTCATACTAGTATCTATTGTATTTCCAGGTAGTATTGGTAAATTCTAGATTGGGTATTTCTAGTATTTCTTGCGAGTGTAATCACACTTCTGAATTCATCACTATATTAGTATAACGTGTTTGTTGAACTCTGTATCTTCTACTTGCCTGCCTAGGTATTATTCCATGGGTTAGTTACCTCCAGTATTTCTCATGTCCATATTTCTCTGCCAGCCCACTAGGGGCTCTCCTGAGTTAATCTATATCTGTAGTATCTGTTCCTTATCAGTTCCAGTAGTAGTTTTCCAGGTGACTTTTGTGGTCCTTCTACTTCATTGTTGTTTTATAAATAAAGAACATTTGTTTCACACCATCTGTTCCATCTGGTTTCCTGTGCTTGAGCCTCGAAGAAAACGTAACACTATGATGTTTTAGTGACATGTTGGACGACATACTAAATAATTTTTGTCATATTTTGGACGACATACTAAACTATGACGTTTTTGTGACATTTTGGACGACATACTAAACTATGACATTTTTGTGACATTTTGGACGACATACTAAACTATGATGTTTTTTCAACATTTTGGACGACATACTAAACTATGACATTTTGGTCACAATTTGGACGACATACTAAACTATGACATTTTTTCAACATTTTAGATGACATCCTAAACTATGACTTTTTTTAACATTGTGGATGACATAATAAACTATGACGTTTTGGTCACAATTTGGACGACATACTAAACTATGACGTTTATGTCCAATTTTGGACGACATACTTTCTATGATGTTTTTAGTGACATTTTGGACAACATGCTAACCTATGATGTTTTTGTGATATTTTGGATGACATACTGAACTATGACATTTTTGTCCAATTTTGGATGACATACAAAACTATGATGTTTTTGTGAAATTTCGGACGACATACTAAACTATGACATTTTTGTGACATTTTGGACGACATACTAAACTATGATGTTTTTTCAACATTTTGGACGACATACTAAACTATGACATTTTGGTCACAATTTGGACGACATACTAAACTATGACATTTTTTTCAACATTTTAGATGACATCCTAAACTATGACTTTTTTTAACATTGTGAATGACATAATAAACTATGACGTTTTGGTCACAATTTGGACAACATGCTAAACTATGATGTTTTTGTGATATTTTGGACGACACACTAAACTATGACGTCTTTTGTGACATTTTGGACGAAGTATCGAACTATGATGTTTTTGTCAAATTTCGGACGACACACTAAATTATGATTTTTTTTGACATTTTGGATGTTATACTAAACTATGACGTTTTTGTATAAATTTGGACGACGTACTAAACTATGATGTTTTTGTGACATTTAGGACGACATACTAAACTATGACGTTTTTGTCCAATTTTGGACGACATACTAAACTATGACGTTTTTCTCAAATTTCTTTCTGGAGTGTTTTTCACGGCCTCCTTTACATTATTTCATCATATGGCATGTTTTTACCACATGTTTGAAAAATCGCATTTTTATCAACATAGTATAGTAAGGCGTTTTTTTTGCGCCAAAATTCATGATGATTTTTTTTCAAAGAAAAGCTTTCTAGAGTGTTTTTCATGGCCTCCTTTTCATTATTTCATCATATGGCACGTTTTTACAACATGTTTGAAAAATCGCATTTTTTTTCGATGTAGTATAGTAAGGCGTTTTTTTGCGCCAAAATTCATGATGATTTTTTTTTTTTAAAAGAAAACCTTTCTGGAGTGTTTTTCATGGCCTCCTTTACATTATTTCATCATATGGCACGTTTTTACCACATGTTTGAAAAATCGCATTTTTTTTCGACATAGTATAGTAAGGC
>NC_072783.1:6028363-6058363 GCF_022539595.1 Amphiprion ocellaris
ATCAGCTCCTTTAAGCTCTCTATCACCTTACTATTCATGAACGATGACTCTCGCACAAACTGCTGTCTTCATTTCTAACCAAAACAGACTCGGAGTATGAAATCAATGGAACAAGAAGCCTCTTCCCCAAACAGAAGGAGCTGATGTAATTAAATTCGTCTGCAGGGTAAGACGAGAAAAAGGCAAGACAGGGGAAGCGAGGGGCGTTTTTTAAAACTAAATAATATATTCTTTAGTGGAGAAATAAAGCAGAGGAACGCTTGTGAAGTGCAGGGGAGGGTCCCTGGAGGTATAATCAACAATATCTACCATTTCTGTCTGTGCTTCTTTTTTCTCTGATGCTCACAACAGTACAGACTGAGGCAAAAACCAGACAGACTTTCCATTAGTGGGTGTAGACCGTCCTGCTTTTTCAGGTTTGTGGATTGCAGCACACAATGCCAGAAAAAAGTATTCTTGCCAATTTTTGTGTTTTATTGTTTCACAGCTCTGAATCACAACCGATTTAATGTCTTCTTTTCCTGATCGCTCATTTTAGTAGGATGCATGTAAATCATCCCAGACGCACCCACTAACGAACACTTTAATACATCATAGTCGGAAAATCTGCCTCATTTTCAGAGTCCTGGTGTTGTACATGCTGGTTCACTGTCGCACCGTCATGACTGACTGGGACTCTTGAATGAGCCGTCAGTGATGCTATTAGTAGCAACTGTGCTTTTCCTGCTACGCGGAGCAGTTGAATCAGTCATCGGAGCAGTTTGACAGTTCGTGAAATATGGTTATTCACTTTTCTGGCAGAGTTCAATGAGAACTTTGATACCTCTGTCATATCTGTTAAATATGAAGCTCCAGCCAGCAGCTGATGAGCTTAGAATAAAGACTGGAAATGGGTAAACAGCTAGCATGGCTCTTTCCAAGTATTTCTTGGCTCTGAGCAGTTGCCAGATGACCAGCAGAGACTCCAGGAGATTACTGCGTCTGGCCAAGAAACAGTCTGGCACGAAATCCCCGTGAAATGGTGAATTGTGATTTTTACACTTTCGTTTTTGTACATATTAAACAAACTAAATATATGGTTAATTAATTCCTACTAATTAATAAGCTTCAGAAGATCTGACAGGCTGATTTCGGAGCATGAGACGGTGCCAGGCTAGCTCTCCCAAAATGTTTCTGGTCTTTATGTTAGGCTCGCTCAAAAAGTGGCTGTTATTCCATGAACATGATATTGATCTTTAATCCAACTCTCTGCCAGAAAGTTAATGAGTCTGTTTCCCAAAATGTCAAACTTTTACTTTCAGACAGAGAAAGAATCTGGCAAGCGCAGTAAAACTGAGTGACCATGCAAGAAGGAGTAAGCGGCAGTTAAACTGGGCCGGAGCCCAGCAGAGCTGAGCTCTTCATCCTGACATCCAAGTCACATCCCTCTCACACTTTGAAACATCCACATTCGGGCACTGTCTCAAGCTGTTCTTTGACTTTATTAAATAACTGTGTCCGTCTCACAACAGCACGATCGATGCATGTGTCTCCAAACGGAGAGACGAGCTGTAGGCAATTTAATTTTCTGATTTGGCATTGGGATCTTAGAGTCGCCTCATAAACCTAAAATGCTTTTCTGCACATTAAACTGTTTCACGCTGATTCCAGAAACAACAGTACAACCACCTGCCTAATATTGTATTGTCCTCGCTCATTCATCCAACATAGCCCTGAGGCATGGACTCCACCAGACCTCTAAAGGTGTCCAGACGTTAGACAAATTTGTGAAGTGGGGCTTCAATGGCACATCCCACAGACGCTCTGTTGGATTGAGATCTGGGGACTGTGGAAGCAAAACGCTTCAACACTTTCTCACAGTCCTCAAACTTGTTCCTAAACAATTTTTGCAGTTTGCTAGAGCGCATTATCTGTATGTGGTTTTGCAACAATAGGCTTTTTATCGATGCAGAGCTGTTTTAAGGCAGCCTGAACCTTTGTGCATAGTCAATCCGCAAGAGTTGTCCCTATAGAACATCTTCCGTGATCATTTTTAGGTTGAAAAAAGTACCTACTCAATGGAAGGTACTTCTGAGCAGCTTACTGTGTGGGTCTCAACTGATTGGTTAAATTCAGAGAGGACAACAAGGTTAATTTTTGCACCCTCTTGATGCTGTTTTCTCCTCTCCAATGTCATCTCCTTCATTGCATCTTCATTGTTCTATTTCCTTATAGAACTGGAGTTATGTCCAGTAACTACCATTTTTTAGACTTTACTTGCAGTCACTGGAAGCAGAAAGCCTGAAAGGCAGCTCTAGTAAACATTCATTCCCCAAGTTTCTGCAGCTGGACGCCACCTAATGCTTAGGTAGGTGTCAAAGTGGTGTCCACTCCAATGCCAGGACACAGCAGAACATTTCCAAAAGCATCACACCGCTTCTGCCAGCTTGCCTTCTTCACTTCGTACATCTTGTTGCTATATCTTCCACCTTCTTCCATTGCTCCATAGTCCAGTTCTAATGCTCCCATGTCCATTGTAGGTGCAAGGACAGCAAACTGCAATGCACTGTGTCCCAATACTTTTCTATCACAGCTAGCAGTGAGGTTTTTGAGCAATTTTTCTACAGCCTTCAGCCTTAGGTGCCCAATTTCAGTTTACCAGGTGACCTTCCTTGAAGGTACGTACCTACCACTGCATACCAGCAACACCCAACAAGACCTGTCATTCTGTAGATGCTCTGACCCAGGCATCTATCCATTATAATTCAGCCCTCAGATCCCATTTTTCTGACTTCCAACGCATCAACTCCAAGAACTGACTGCTCACTTGCCGCCTAATATACCCCACGTCTTGGCAGGTGTCAGTGTAACGAGATAATCAATGTTTTTCACTTCACCTCTCAGTGGTTTTAATGCTGTGGTCGATAACCGTACAGTGGAATAATTGGTGAGAAAGTGTATGGAGTCCAGTTGGTAGAGTTGTCATGGCAATGGATCTATTGAAAGGTGAAGTCAATAGTTTTTCCACAACGAACCTTGATGCTAACGTGATGATTTTAGTACATATTGTATGTGTGGTGCACATTCTTGAGAGGCCAGTATTAGGTAAATCAAGTTATCCATGTGAGGGTAGATGGTAAATAAAAGTTAAGATGCTGATTTACATATGGAAACTTGGATTTAATATGTGTAATCAAGTGCATCAGTTTGCAGAAATCCATTTTTTTCTCCTGCTGATACATTTCAAGAATGGGGTGTTCATTTAGCGGCATTGTAAGCTGAGTGCTGTAGAAAAACAATGTAAAGGAATGACAAGCGCTCCTCTTATTCACTGTGAAAGAACCAATCAGCTTTGTCAGAATCACCCTGGAAGTTATGGTAAAGGAGATTAAGGCCCAGACACAAGGGTCTCTCTTTATCTCGCTTTCCATTTCTCGCCCTCTCATGCGCTCACACATTAAATGTGGCCTCCCAGAGCAGAACGCTGTGATCCAGTTAATGGATTTTAACACTGAGGTGCTGTGCTGGCAGCAACAGGATCCACACATGTGAATGTCAGCTACAGAGACGAAGAAAAAAGTAGCAATAAAATAAGACTGCTCACATCTTGTCAGAGAATCACGCGATTTCCCACTCAAGTATTTAACAAGCTACTGAAAATTTGATGACGGCGCTTCAAATGTGCATCAAACAGAGCGGAACACCCTGTAACTTTCAGTCAGGTGTCTCCTGTAAACTTGGAAGCTGGGAGTCGGGGATGTGTGACTGGATGTCAGAGCTTTTCTCTATGTGTGATTGCTTGGTCCTGGAACAGCAGACGACTTCCCAGCAGCTACATAATTCCAATGAGGGCTTTATGAGTCGTGATCAAGAGCTCATTGGCAATGTGTTCGGTCAATAGTGCCTTCTCTTCTGAGCAGAGCCTCGGCTTATGTGCCGACCCCAGCAAATTGACCCGGAGATTTATACAGCTATTTTCTAAAGGTCCCCATTCGTGGGCCTACAGTCAGGAAGGAGAATTAGTGTTTCAATGGATTTCACTTTCAATTTGAATGCGGAGTGGTTGGAACATGGCCTCGGCTAAGGGGAAGGCCATTGGTAATGAACTCCTTTGTGCTCAGCCACTTAGAGAATCAAATGCTTGAGGCGATGAAGACATTCAGCACTGCAAGAGACATGACTTTCTTCAGCTGCCATAGGTGGTGAATCCTATGGATTTATCCACCCTTTGCTGAAAACCACTCAGAGAGGAAGCCAGTTCAAGTAGCACTGGTGGAAGTCAGTTGTGATCAGTTGGCCTTTGAGGACTATAATAAGCTGTAACTCCATCGAGCTTGCATTGATCCATACATGCAGGTGGAAAGAGTACTGAAAATCTGTACTCTAAGAAGTGACTTAAGGCTAAAAGATGGGAAAAAATGTTATTTACTGATTTAGCTTAACCTCTTAAGTTGCAGACATAATTTTGATGGTTTGCGTTGACATAATGTTGATAATTGTATCAAATTAATATTGTGTGTAATTTACACTCAAATTTCTGCATTAGTTGGTTTTAAACTAGATTCAAGTTAAGGTAACTTGATGAAATCCATTTGATGACTTAACCTTTTACCACTTTGAGGTCAGTATTTTAGGTTCCCTCATCAATTAAACAGTGGACCACTTTTTAAACTGGTGTTCACTATTATGGTAATTAAGTACATAACACTTACACATTCTTTGAAAAGAATGTTGAAATGCAAGCTGGAACTATTTTATTTTCCTGAATAATCAACTTAAAAGTGGTAAGTGAACAATACCTTTGATTGGAGAGGGAAAAACGACTTAGTTTGTTGGTTGAACAAAATATCAGAGTTAGAGTTCTCATAGCTCAACAAGATTGATGCAAACCGTATCATTATTATTTTTTTTGTTGAGCCCAGACATTTTTTTGAATGTGTCGTCAAGTAGGAGCAGTGTTGCATCACCGATGTATCACTCAACAAGTAAAACTACTGGTGTTTAAAAAAAAAGCTAGAGTAAAATAAGTATGCTTCTCAAAAATGAGTAAGTATTAGTTACTTTTTAACCACTGATGTTTAATGCATGATCAAGAGCGACCATTCAATCAAAACAGAAGATCCATGTAGAATTTTTAAATTTCAACTAAGCACATTTCTCTGAAGAATGAGAAATGTCAAATGGATCAAAAAAACAGCATAGTTCACTTTCTGAACCATTTGTTCATTTTCAGAAGGAGCTGATTTTCCCAAGCCTATCTAACTTTGGCCTGTGGTGTTTTGTTTATTTGCCTGTCTGTCATAGTATTTGTAGGCCTATTTGTGACCAAATAGCTGCATTGGTTACAAAAGTCCAAATGAAAGGTTTGGGAATGAATTGAAATTGTTAGCTTACACAATAGAGAACTATAATTTTATGTAAAAGAGAAGATTACACGATCTGAGAGTAAATTACAAACTTGAAAAGACTCAAGTATGAATTCTTTCCTCAAAAAATTACCCGATAAGACTAACAGTAGATAAATTAAAACCTCTTGTGCCAATAACAGAGAAATCAGTGAATCAGTATTGGATTTATGGTCTGTAGACCCTAAATAATATGTGCTAAATTGTATAGCAACTCATGCTGTAGTTGTTGAGTTATTTCATAAGAAAGCCACAACTCTCCACCTCATTATGGCTAAAGTAAAGCAGATAGTAAAACCACTAAGATCTCCCTCTGGGGACAATAATCAGCTACATGAAAGTTGCGTAATAAAAAATATTTATTTGAACTGAAATCCTTCGCATTCATTTTTACTCTATTTGGCCACCTATGCTGTTTAAATATACAGATACATATCAACTGTATTTACTGCAGTAGGGGAAAATACAGTAAAAACAGAATAATTACAAGACTATACTTGATTACTGAAAAGTATGTTAGCTTATTAATGATTTTCTTTCTGAGTGCAACACTAAAATGCTACTAAAGATAAAAACAATTCACAGCATTTTATTTTGAAGCAATAAATTCTTCTTCTTCTCCAGTTTAACTCATCAAAGGGCCTCAGTCAGAAACAGACAGCAATGGTCGAAAAGTGATAATCCTGTTGTGACCTTATCTCCTGGTGACACCCACAGCCCAAGGCAGGGGATGGATGGGTGACATTATAACTCAGTGCTGCCCCTCAGCCAAACTCTTACAAGCTCTCCAGTTCATCCATTAGCAGTCTGACAGTTTAGTGTCACATGGTGGCCCCTTGGAGAAGACGTGAGCTGTCACAGTTCAGAGAATCATGGCCAGCCAGCCGGCGATCATAGCGACGCCCCCAATGGGAGCCACTTTGCGGAGGCCGGGGTCCCCTGTCAGAGCCTGGTGGTACAAAGCACCACAGAACATCCCCATGCCCGCGATCAGGATGGTACCGGCCTGTCGGGAAACAGCATTTTTAATCAGTAAGGTTACAACTGTACAAAGAAGCTTTCAGAGTTACGGTGGAAGAACACAGAAAAGTTTCCCAAATCAAGACATACACATAAATCTATGAATGTGAAGTGGAAATATACAGCCTGCCTCCAGTCACATAACGCCGCAGAAAAGACGCAAACTGAGTTGGGGATGGTGAATCAGCCTGTCCAAACCTTCCAGCAGCCAAGGCCAAATGTTTGCCTCCACTCTGGTTTCAAAGCATCCTTTTAACTCTGACAATGCACCATATTTCATTCAGTGTGGAGCACGGCAACCTTTTCAGCCTCCACATCGCTGTCAGAAAAGCTGAAGTGCCCCTTCAATGACACCTCTCGCCATTTTCCAAGGATTTTTGAAAATTATTTCAAATTGGATGTTATTTAACACTGTTTAAAAAATGCCCATGCACGGAGTGATTCTGAAATTGCCAGTACATTTTCAGTGCATTTAGTGGAATTCACATTCAAACTGCTACCACTTGCTGTGTCAGAAAACTGGGCCATTTAACCATTTACCAACCATTTACCAACACTGTTCTCCATTCAGTTCTGTTTCTGCCATTTTAAAAAGGACCTATTTGATCTCTTTGCTTGCTTGCTAACTAGCTTTCATACATTTTCAACTGCGATTGGTCATGTTCATCAGTTAATATAATAAACATCAGGCTTATACCAATTTACAACCCAATTTGTGCATCGATTTTCCTCTGAAACAAATTCCAAATTAATCTACTCCACCATCTCTGCACATATCCAAGTTCTCCTATTACAGGCCAGCCTAAAATAACATTATAAAACAGGGGAGGTGTGCCAATATGGGGGCTGAAAATACAAATGAAGACGTGCCAGGGGATGTGAGAATATCGGTTTCTTAGGAAATACAGAAGGTGGAAGTTTAAAGTAGCAATCTCTAGATCTGTTTCATAGGGTTGCTGTGCTTGCTGCCACAGAAGAGAAGGAAAGATTCTGTTTTTGTCGTAATACTACAGCATCCTGCATTATTCAAAGCAGAGTTGTGTGAAACTCCACTACAAACACAGAACTAGATAAAGTAATTGTAATCCCAGTGACAGCAGTCTGACAGATCTGTCAGAATCTGTGGATGAATCAAGGAGGCCATAGAGATCAGGAAGCAGACTAGCAGTTCCATGAACCGGGATGAGGGGGCCTTCACCCTCTCGCATACCTGGGATTCCATCCTCCAGAGACCACTGGACGGCGAGGGGCGTGACCGGTCTGACAAACGGTCTGTAAAACCAAATACTTTCCTTACTTAGTTGTCAGTTTAAAAGTAACACTATTCTAAAGGTCTGCCAAATACTTGCGGATTTATGTGCAAGCGAAAATCTACGTCACACATACCCTTGTGGGAAAAGAAAGCATGAATTGGCCTTAATGGTACAGATGGATAACTGGAGATTTAAGCTAGGTATTTGCAGCTCACTCTGTACTTGAAACTAGCATTTGTGAAGTTTGTTTAGGAACTGATAAGCAGAATTAAAATAAAACATAGTAATGATTCTTTTGAAAACTCTGGGAACCCAACCCCGGTAACAGGCTAGGGTCAGTTCACTGTCTGTATATGGGTCATGCCTCAGTAACAATAAAACATCACCACATATGAAGGGAAAGAGGAGTGTTGTCTTATGAGAAAGATAACTGCTTGGTCATGGAACACCTACCGTTGTGTACTTCTTGTGATTTTGTACGGGAACGTCACCACATACAACCAGTGTGTAAAACTGGGCATGCAAGGACTTTAATATAATCTCATCAGTGGTGCTTCATTTGACAAACAGCAGTGATTTCACAGACAGATTGCCACTTTAATATTTAGGCTTAAACTCCACAACATGGGCTGATTCTTCTGCATTTTTCCCCATAACATGTCTTTCCATATTCATTCAAAAGTTTTTAAAAGTGTCCATTGCTGTTTATAAGGCTGAGTTCATTCAAAACAGCATCTTCTGTAATTATGGCCCAAAGGAATACTGCTTCTGTGAGTGAAGACACACAGAAAAGACCAGAGTGACACTAACACACTGGTTCCATTTCAAAGCATACTTAAGTACCTCCATCCCTCAGAGATGGTATTAGGCGTCCATACTCACCACAGCAGGTTTGCCAGAGTGGGCAGCTCCCAGCAGGGCCAGGCTGTGGTAAAAATGGTACTTGTTGGCAGTTTCAAATAGCTGAAAAGGCACATACACAAAAGGCAGAGCTTTCAGAAGTATCCAGCTCTCTCTAATCAGTCTTCAGCTCAATCAAACATTTTCTGGAAAGGCCTGAAAAGGGCTAGTATTATGGAGTGTGAATGGATTATAAGAGGAGACGTAATGAGCCACTAATGTAGAAGGGCCGCTATCAGACACCTATTACACCATTTTCATCAATTAGGGCAAGTTCTCTAATGACACAAGGGACAGATCTTACTCTGAAAGAGAAACCTTTTACTATTTTTTGAGGTTAAGAAAGTTTCCAGATCAATAGTGCAATTCAACAAGTGAGAAAAAATGATCTTTTAGCAACTTTTTAGCTTGCTGTGAGTGAATAAGTGTTTCTACAGTGACTTTAAATCAAGATGATGATCAGCAGCAAGTTCACTCAAGCAGAAAATGTTTTTAGAGATGTATCAAAAGTTGTAAACAGCCTCCTGCACACTGTCGAACCTGCAAAAATACTTTTATGTGCAGCACTTTGGTGCTAAACCTTCAACAGTTTCCAGAATCACACAACAATCTAGTAAAGTAAAACACTATGTAAAGCAGCAGTCGTCCATGTATCTCCACAGCCTTTACTTTAAATAGATAAATTACTATACAATTAATGCATAAAAAGCAACATATGGGGAAATTGGTTTCTAAATTTACACTGATGTCTTTTTTTGCAAAATATCATTTAAAAATGCCCTGCACATTTTATATGTTTTGTAAGACATAATAGCAGATATTCAGATGAAAAAGTAGACTTTTCGAGCGCTCTTGAAGCTGCTTTTCTATCATAATGGTTCATATTATGCTATGTAAGTACATGTCTCCCTCAAGTGGGAGGTAACGAGTTTGGGTTTAGAAAATTCGTCTTTTTTGTGAATTACTTTACATTTTTCACTTGTGCAAACTGCAACTCTTTCATGTTTACAAACTTCTAAATTAGTCAGCTCTCTCATGTGCCAATATTGAATAGCCAATACTAGTGCTGTAATATCCTGTGATGTAATAGCAATCTTTAGGGTATTGAGATGTAGCACTTATCCAACACTGGTCATTCAGCAAGACTACTGCCCTTTTCTCTACTGGTTCTCTTCACATCAGATGTTAATTTCTTACTTATGGCCATTATTTCTATTATTTATTACCTAGCTCTGGACTCTCTGACAGTCAGCAGCCTCTGAATTATAAAACTGTGGTCTGTCAAATCCACGGGAGTAAATGTTTTCAAACTCTTCAGTTTGAAAACTACTTTTTACAACCAATACTTGTGACATTAAAATAAAGTGTTTTTTCAGGCAGGTAATAAATTCAGTTACAAAAACTCTTCTAAATATTATTGCCCTGTATTTATAGGCATATTCTTTCATAATTCCAGTTGTATTCAGGTCGCCATCCTTACACAAAATCTAGAATCATGCTTTCTTTCACTTCCCATGTAAATACATTCCTCTGGGTTCACCTTCAAATGTAACCTGCAAGATTTTGGGGGTGTCGCTTTATAGTTATCAAAACATTTAATATAAATGGTTTGGGGAGTCAGACAGCCGATATCAATGTGCAAAGACTTTCTTAATATTGAAACAGCATCAAAAAAACATCAACAGAATTTCTTCTATTTACATACCACTCTCTGGTAGTCATCTGGGTCACTGTTTTTGAAACCTAAAAGGAAAAAAATATGGAACAGAAAAAATGAAATGGTGCAGTATGGAAATTAAATGTAACATATAATCACATATGAACTAAATATGACACAGGGTGATGATAAGTTTAATGACTTCCCATGAGTCCTGCACACATCATTTTAATAACTATTTCTTTATGGATCACAAATCCTCTGAAGCCATGAGGCTTCCAGTAGTTCTTGTGAAACCAGGAAAATGGTTCTACAAGATAACGGCTATAGACTGGTGCGGCTCTTATTCAGTCCTGATTCTTTCGCCTTATGTTAATTTTAAAAATTAGATCCTTCACATCCGTTAGTGCTTCTTTTTTCCATTTTGACATCTGAAATATGCTCTACGTGGGTACTACTCAAGTTTCCCTTTAGTTGGTTCAAAATGCTGCTGCCAAGATTATCATCGGTTCAAGAAAACATGATCATATATGGTCATTGTTGCACCTTCTGCATCAACTGGAAGTAAATTTCATCCTCTGTTCGAGTCTATTAGTATGCACAGAACAAAATTTATGTCCACTCTACAACAGCAGTAGTGTTCATGTGGTGAAAACACAAGTGCAGACCTACTGCACATGAACAAAACCAGTCCTTCAACAAAAAAAATAGTATGAAAACAATGACATGGCAGTTTTATCAAGGCGTAACATTCAAAATTTTGCTGTTTTCAAAAACTGCTAAGCCCCTACACCTATCTATGTTAGGTATCTACAAACTCCTTATAAGCCTGGGTGTTGTGGTTCAGTGAGCCCTAATATCAGCAGATATATAGTGGTTTTGGTTGTTTCCAGAGCCCGACTGGTGATTAAGGCCAGTGTTATAACAGGCACTGGGCATCTGAAATGATATTGATAGCCTTGAATCAATTCATCTGTCCTTCTGATCATTCTTTAAAACCTTTCAAAATAAGACAATATCACTGATACATATATTTTGTTTCTTCTGTGTTATTCCACCAGCAGATCTAATTGGCACTCCAACATTTTGTGAGCACAGCCGTTAGAGCAGTGGTAGCCAACACGGTGCCCGCGGGCACCTGGTTGCCTGCAGAGACCATGTGAGTTGCCCGCAACACATGCTCTGAAAATAACACTAGTCACCATGAAATTCCTTACAAAAATTATAGTTGCTGTTCTTTTTAAATCAAAAATACTTACATTAATGCAGATTTGAAATTACAATATTTATTATAATTTATTTATTTATTTATTTATTTATTTATTTATTTTTTTAAAACAAAAATGTCTTCGGTGTAAATGAACTGTGACCTTGTCGGAGTCAAAGTTTACTGCGCATGTCAAACCACCACGTCATTCTTTGCTGAAGCTTCCGGGCGCAGACACTTTGGGAAGCTAGATGTGGTTTTTACCCCCAAAACTTGACAAGAGAAGTGAAAGAGAAAACACTATTTTCACGATGACTGGGAGGAAGAGTTCTTTTTCATGACAGTGAAAGGTAAAAGTCTGTGTCCTATTTGCGGGGCGACTATTGCATCGGCAAAGTGGCACAATGTGCAGAGACACTACTTTAGCCGCTACAAAGCTTCCATGCTAACTAGCCACCTGGTATCACATAGACTGTATGCGCACTACGGACAGGAAAAGCCAGGACTTAAAGGCAGCTTTGGCATCTACTACGCGGCGAAAAGTTTCTTCGTGGAGAAAAATGTACCATTAGAAAAGTTTGTTTTAGTGACGACGGACAGGGCTCCTCCATGACGGGTCGCCATGCAGGCTTCATTGTACGATGCAGAGGTGATCCAGACTTCCCAACATTCCTACATTACCACTGCATCATTCACCAGCAGGACATATGTATGTACAAAAGTGGCCGGATTTGATCATGTGATGACTCGTGTCGTGAAGATCATAAATGGCTCCAAAGCCAAACAACCAGGACATTGAAGGTGCTGCTGGAGGAGCTGTCAGCTGAACATGGTGACCTGTTACTACACACAGAAACCCCATGGATCAGCAGGGGAACAGTTTTGCAGCGTTTTTTGTCACTGTTGGCCGAAATCAAAGAGTTGATGCAATCCAAAGGGGAAGACACCTTGCTGCTTGAGGACACTGAGTGGATTCTTGCCCTTGCATTTTTAACGGACATCACTGGGAAACTGAACCATCTGAACTGTGAGCTGCAAGGTAAAGGTAAGACATGATAAGCTCTGCAATGCCAGGCTTCCCACTAACACACATTTACAGACAAAGAAAGAGGTAACATGTTGTCATTCAAAACACCGTGCCATTACACAAAAATGTGAAAAATAATTTGTTGAAAACATGTAATGATTTGTTGTTATGATCTGTTAAAAATGTTGCAATGCTGGTGAAAAATGCTGGTGATTAGTACTAATGTGATAGGATTCATTTCAAAATGTGAAAGAGTTGATTTTTTTTCTTACATAACTGATAATTTGTACAAACATGGGACAGAGTTCATGAATTGTTCAAAAATGTTACAAAGGTGGTAGTTTGTACAAATGAAGCATGGTTTGATGACAGTTAATCATTTCCTAAAAATGCTAGAAGTGACAATTTGTACAGAAATGTAACTGGTGTGATTTTGAACAAAATGCTGCAAATATGCTGATTCATACAAAACTGCCAAGTTTCAGACATGGGATACCTCTGACTTTTAAATAATGGAACAAATTTCCATATATATGTGTGTGTGTGTGTGTGTGTGTGTTTCATACCGTCATTGTTGTGGAAATCGTTGTTCATAATTATTGTAAGGAATAATTAACATAAATGTGATCAGTCTTTTTACATATTATTTTCATTATTATTATTATTGTTTAAAGATGATGGCGCAAGTTTGCTATTGAGGAAGTTTGTATCAAACGAGGTGCCCTTCGTACTACTCAGTACCCTTGAAGTTGCTCTCAGGTTCAAAAAGGTTGGTGACTCCTGCGTTAGAGGGTTCGTCATTGTTGCTATCCGATGGCAACTGGCCGGCTAATTCAAGGCAAAGCTTGAAGGACGTGGATGTGAAGTTTTTTAAATCGAAAAAAGATGAAAACTATGAGATAGAGGCTGCAGAGGAAGAGTTATCTCTTTGTAGATAAGCTGTCATGTCATTAGGCCAAACATGAAGAGGGATTTTGGTGTTGTTTTATTAGCAACACAGACAGCAAATTTATTATATATTTGAGGTATTGTATTATGCCATTTTAGTCTCCTACTGGACTATTTAAATGCTCAATCACCCAAATTACTATTAAACAAACCTATTCTATGATGCACCAATCTCAGTCCAGCTGGTAGTTTAAACTGGTGACCGTGGTGTAGCTCAGTGATTGTATAGTGCTGTTGCCACAAGGCGGATCATGTATGAAAAATTCAATTTCCAAAGCACACATTGACACATGATTACAGCTGTAAATCAACACAGATAAGACTAATTAAAAAGCAAACAACTGGTCTAGCTAGACAGCACGCACTGTGGTATTAATGTGGAAGTAGAATGACCTTAGTATTGGATTAATTTAGTAACTGTGTACTTATCAGGGTGAAATATGCCTCTAATGTTTCAAGATCTTAACTCTAGTATGTTTCCCATTCACCTACCATGACACTCTGGGGAGGCGGGTCACCTTCATTACGAAATTGTGTATTTTAGGGACATAACGCGCTGCCTGGTAGTTAGTTAGGAAGCCGAATTAAAGATTAGCCTGTAAAAGATTATCAACAGTCAACATATTGGTAGTTTAGCTTTAGGTAGCCGCGCGGTAAGTAGCCGAACTTTAAATTGCCATATTTTGATATGGAGTCTGGAGAAGGTAAACGCTAGCATGCTAGTCCTCCCTGACTCCGTTCACTATTTTGCTGAATTAGAAAGTTACGGAGAGTAAGCTAATGTTTACGCCTACCATGAGCTCCGTACGCCCCAGCTGCCACCGCCGAGGCCCCGGACAGAGCCGCTAACCTTCGGACCACAACAGAAGCGTTCATGTTGCGTAGCTGCGTTTATCCAACAACCGGAAGACGAGTAACCGTAATGTTGCGTTCACGAACTTTTTATACCTTCGGTGCTCTGAAATCGCTTCTTACGGACCATTAGCTACCTATGAGTTAGCTATAGCATTATAAAGTAACAACAACAAGGCTAAAACAGAACACATATGCCAAAATGCTAGCAAAAGATATTAAACAATTACTTTAACTAATATGACACTTCGCTTCGCATTAATTTGAGTTTCGACAAAGGTCTCGCTTCTTGGCTACTTGTGCGAGAGCTCCGTGTGTTCTCCTAATTACGACACTCCCGTGAGCTCCTGAACGCCGCACCGCTGTTGTATGGAGCCGCGCTCGTTCCAGGGCTTCCAGCTTCCGGGCACATCTGCTTGGGAGACTTGAACCAAAATGGCGACTGTCGTGCCACAGTTTCAGCCCCACGGGGCAAATTTCAGAACTCCACCGAGCAGATCTGACTGACATGACACTTGAGCAGTCATTGTTATGCCTTTAGGTTTCCTGTTTGAGGCCGTGCATGTGAGCGTAGGCTCTTCATGCTCCTATTGATGGTCACTGTTGACTTTCACAGCTTTTATGTAGAATTGCAGAGCAGAATTGCAGAGTAAACATTCAAAAGCAGTTCTTTTTTGTTGCTAAATCTGATCCTGTTGTAGCTACACTTGATGCACATTGACCTTCACTGTGCAAAACGCAAAGGAAATTTAACATTCTTATGTTTCACTTCTTGTTGAGTTGAGGACCTCCCATCTAAAATGCATTAGTCAAGGCAGGGCTGAGTTATAGTATTGTGATGCATTCGTATAAATAATTAATTTTCTCCACAGAGAGGTTGCTTGAGCTTTAGAGACGAGTTTATGCTGCCTCTTTTTCAGAATCACCAAACCGCCACATTACACCGAACGATAAACTTAACGGTGCGGAGGGTGCATTCTGTGCAACGCTTTGTAATTTATCTGCATATTTTTGGAAACGCCGGTGAATTTCTGTGCTTTGGAAAATTACCCGTTATGTTTGATGCATTTTCCTGCCTGGTGAATGTGTTGTGGACTAATTCTGATGTTACCCTTTGATGTAAACACACTAATCCCTGTAGAGATCCTGCCAAAAGGGGGAGCTGTATTGCTTTCTCATGTGCCAAAGTTTGTGGATGGATGAAGTGCGCGCATGTGTGTGTGTGTGTGTGTGTGTGTGTGTGTGTGTGTGTGTGTGTGTGTGTGCTTGCACAGAGGGGGCAGGGGGACTTCTTCCAATTATCATTTTGAAATTGCACAGGGTCACACTGCATTACTGGAGTCGCTAAACCGCAGTTTCCGCCGAGCCTCGTCCTTAGCTGACTTTGACACAGCATTAACACAATGCATACAATTAACACATTTTAATGACCATGTAGCTAATTAAAAATAGGCCTTACGAGTCAGAAGCTGTCATCATCAACTGTGAACTGAACCTGAGCAGGGCTCCGCCATCCGTCACATACGCTCATGCACATTTGGACCTCCTGTTGGCATGATTTGCAGCACCGCCTGCATGTATGCGGAAGGATGTTTGCTTACTTTGCACACAGTCCAATCACACACAGGTCATTTCCATTCTGGCCCGTGGTAGAAGGAGCGGCAAGGACAACAATAAAGTATGGCTTTACATCTTGTTCCCGCAGACAAGCAGCAAATTATCTCTAAGTCCCAGCAGCACGGCGCTGTGAGGTTCCTCCAAGAGCCAACATCCATCTCACTTCAGCCGAGCCGCCTGCCTGTCCTCTCTTCTGCTCTCCGGTGACCGCTTCAGTCTTCGCCAGTCCTCGCAGTGTTTGAGCAGAAGTGTGTGCCATGTAGTGTGTCTGATCTCCTTGGATTGGTCGCCCCTGGGCTGTACTTATCGTGATGGAGCTCCTGTCCGAGGACACATCCAGCCCTCACAACGACCACAAACAGTCAAGCAGAACATTATTTGCTTTACGGGGAAATGGAGAGGCCTCACTGGAAAAAAAGCCCCTCTCAAAACAAGAAAAAAAACTTGTTTCAAGGAAATTTTACCTTGAAATAAGTGAAAAAAATCTGCCAATAGAACAATTGAAAAATGGCTCGGTAAGATTTCTTGAAATAAGATATGATATTTAGAATATTGAGATCTTAATATTAGCTGGGGAAAACTGTCTTAAAATAAGCCAGACATGCTTAAAAAAATAGCAGTTTTTCACCTCAAAAATAGAATTTTGCTTTCATGTAACCTCCTAACTTGAAATGTATTAAACTTATTCTGAGTTTTCTTGTAAAATACAACTCAAAACAAGATAATTTCAAGATTGTTTGACTCTTAACAAGATATTTAAGATGCATTGTCTTAAAACCAAGTCCCTTCATCTTGCTGAAATGTCACTTGTTAAGTGAATTTATCTTAAGTGGGATGAGACATTTTGACTAAAAATAAGACAAATAGACTTGCAAAGATTTTGAGTTTTTGCAGTGCACTTACTCCAAAATGTAGCCTGCACATTGACATGATAATAGTGCAGCCCCTTTTCTTGCAGCTGCATGACAATGACAAAGAAGGATTCTTTCATCCAGAAAGAAAACAAGAATTGCCGCAACAATGTGCCATCCATTTCCACATTTAAAAACACCTGGGAATCTCTCGTTCCTCTCCAGCTTAATGTACTGCCAGTGGGGTTGTTCTTGAAAATCCAATTTTGTGTTCTTGTTAGCGAGATATATCTGGTGGTAATGCATCTTTGCTCTCCAAAGAATTCAAGGCAAATAAAGCAGGAGGCAGGCTGTCTCGTCAACATAAAAATAAAAATCCTGCTTTGTTTTGCTAGTTGCAGGTGGAGGCGAGACCACCGAAGATTATTATCAAGAAATAACTCTGAATGATTGCTCTCTGCGTCGTGATGCTGTTTGAAATGTCACAAGTGTCATCCTCCACTGTCACGAGTTTCTCTTGTCTGAAAGTGAAAAAAAAAACAAACATCAAAAACAGCACGGCTACCCCTGCAAGCAAAAAATCCTCTTTTTTTCTGGAGCCGAAAAGCTTCGCCTGCTGAGTGGCGTGCTTCCCTCCCTCCCCTCCCCACGATAAGGAGATCTTAGAAAGAGCCCAACGTTTCTGAAATTCTCCATTAACCTTGATTGTTTTTGATGGTTGCCGGCCTTCGCTGTCTTCAGTTCACTTGAGAAGCTGCAACCATGGCCAATTATCTATCTGTTGGGGCGCTTTCATGTCTGCGAGATGTTTAGTCGCAAATGTCCGTATTGTGGCCTGGTGGTCACAGCTTTTCATGCTCGGCTCTGTCACTAGTCCATGTCATTTCATCCCTTTCAGCAAAGAGGAAAGAATGGAGGGGGAGAGAGAGAGAGGCAGGGGGAGGCAAAGAGAGATAGAAGAGACAAGCCTGTCGAGGTGACATTTTGTCTGGTTGTCCGGGCTATTGTGTGCTGGGGGAGACAGCACCAGTCACTGCCATTACATGGCTAGCGGGAAGTGAACACACCACACACCCTGGACCCAAACAGCCTCAGGTACACACAAACACACACAAACACAGGAAATTACTGTTCCGTGGCAAAAAACAAAAAGTTCATTTTCCTGTCTGGCTGGTGGTGTTGCAGGTTGTTACAATCAAAAACACAACCAAGCTTCTTAATGTCTGGTTTGTCAGTTTTGTGCACACACACACACACACAAAAAACAAACACTCAGTCATGCACAAGCTTGAAATCTCAAATATCCACACACACACATGCTCAGAGTCTGCAGTTGCAGCAGGCTCCCCACTCCCGAAACGAGCCATAATTAGCACGCTCGTTACCTCATCTGCATCTCTCCTTCAAAGGAGATCGATGCAAATGGATAGGATTTCGCCACCGGCAGAATTAGGCCAAAAAAATATTCTAGCTGGGGAGACTTGGTTACAAGCAAGGCAATAGTTGGTTTCATCGCAGGGAATAAGTTTATTTTCTATGCCCCCCCCTCTCCCTCCCCCCTCCTCCTTCCTGTGCTGAGAACATAATAGAATCCAAACGGAAGGCTTTCATTTACTCTCATGTCAAATCAAGTTGTGTTTAATCGGTACCAGCCCTCCTGGGTATCACAAAACCCTGAGCTCTGAGGGAGAATGCAGTTTCATTTGGAAAAGGCAACGCTTACACATTTGTTCTGCTAACAAGTATTGGCTTTGCAGTCTTATCCTGAAATATCTTATTCCTCAGTGCCATCAGGCTCAATTGTTATCCAAGAACTATTATAAAACTCCTGAATAAGCAACACGGTTCCACTGGGTGACCATGTTCTTTATTTACCACACAACACTGGCGCCGTTTCAATCACATCCTATATACAGTACGCTGTCCTGCTGCTGTAAATATTATCTGGCACAATAATGGTGTGTTAATAGCAGCCCTGAAATAGTCTCCCAACAAGTGCAGTGTTTTCTTCTGTTTTAGTCACATTTAATAGAAACTACAATGGCCAGCTAATTCAGAAAATCACGTGTGCAGTACAGACTTGGAGCTGAGAGCCACAGCTCAATATCAGGAGACAGACCAGTGTATTTTTCAGAATTTGTCTTTAGAACAAGGTTAAAAGTCAACACCAAAGTCACAAGGCCTGCATCCTCATTTGTTAAAGTATTTATTGTCTTGTGTGGTTTGTTTTGTGGCTGCTCTCAGGGGAACTTTTTCAGGTTTATTTACTTTTTAGAGCTGCTTCTGCTGACACAAAACTGTCTCAGCCATAAGCAAAGCAGGGGAAAAGTTCTGCTGTTGGCTGCAAGAGTGAACTTAAGAGCCTTCATGCACTCCAGACCCTCTGAGGAACTTTATTTTTAACATCACTGCAACAATAGGGAAATCCAGAGTGCAATTATGCGGCTAATGTGGCTAACATTACGATTAGCTTTAACTGTGTGGGGTCCAGTTCAGAGCTCTGTGATAACTGTAACACTGTGGGACAGTCAAAGATGGCGGACACTCTACAGGAGCATTTTGACACCAATAAACAAGAACTAGGCAGATTACTGTTCGTTTTTCTTGTTGTGTCTCAATGCAGCCTCAACTCATCTGGTGTTTACATGTTTTTGCTTCTCTCCGACTCTCTGTGCTCACATAAATTTCCCTAAAAGGTGGTCTTGTTTACATAATTTTTTATTTATGTTGCGGACAAAGGAAAGAGTATGAAATAGTGGCTAAAACTCGGCTCAACCACATGCTACCTAGCAGGAAGTTCAGAGCTGTAGCCTTATAGCCAGAACATTTTTGACAAACTCACCATGTTCAGAAATGAAAACCAACTGCTGTGCTGTAAATTCTGCAATAGTTCCATGCAAAATGATCCCTTAGAGAGAAAATTAGAAGCATTAGAAAGTCTCAGTCTGATATTTTTCTCCGTGCTGTCAAACACAGATGTGGAGAGAGTTTTCTTCCTGAAGGAAAAAGCCACAGACTCTAAAAAATCCTTTTTGCAAAAACATGAGTTATGTAGTCATGATAAAATGAACCAGTTTTAATCATCTATGCATTTAGATATTGAATTTATTGTAAAAATGACAAAACAGAACACTGTTTAGTATATGGCACAACGAGAGATTACAAGTCTAATATACACTACCAGTCATAAGTTTGGACTAATCCTGGCTGAGCATTGCTTTTGCTCTGCTGTATTCCAGAAGCCACCCACTCCCTTCTTCTTAACATCACAGATAGAAGCTGAGATTCTTGTATCTCATATTCCTCAACTTCCGCCTGCTGCAGTATTTTGAGTTTTCATATTCAGTCTATATTTACAGCCTGAAGATCCTCCTAACAACATGATCCTCTGTACTTTCATTGACCTCCTGAAACCTGCAGAAAAACATCCTTGTCTAAAAGGCTGTAATGTCGTGTGTCATTTTTCCATCAATAAAACCAGTGATCGGTGACTGACTCCTGCTGGAGGCTTCGTCCGGTCAGCAGCCAGGTCTTCACGTCTCCAGCAGGTAACTTGATCCTTTTGCTTTATGAGCTTAAACTGCCCCGGCATCATTTTCTACATCACAGATTCACTACAGTTTGAATCAGCTCACACCAACACTTCCAGCTGTCCCCTGCTGTCCTGCTGCCATAATAATCCACTATTACATCAAATTACCTCATAGCTGGAAAAAAGCCTTTACAAACGCACTATCAAGACGACAGACGATTGCTGTTTCAATGGTACTAAAACAATATGCATAAGCCCGAATCTCATTTACTTTACTTTTCCCCTTGTTTCAGGCGGCATTTCTTTTCCGTTCGTTTCTGTCAGTTGTGTAATCCATCACAGACAACATGAAGCCTGCAGTGATTTTTGTCAGAGTTACATTCTTTTGATGGGACAATGCAGTGCAGCCCTTTTGACCCTGCCAGCTCTGGAACTGCATTACCACCATAAATGCAACATGCACAAATCCACATAACATGTGTTTTTTTTTAACCTTTCAGTTCAAACTGTGTAGAAGGCCGCTTATGTAACTCCTTTACATAAAGACGGTGGAATATCTGACCCCAACAGTTACGGACTCGTGCTTAAATGATCATGATTTGCAAGAAAAATCAAAAATCCTTGAATTTCAAACAAATAATCAGCTTCAATCTTTTCTCAGCACACTATACTTGTTACTGCCGCTGCTCTTGTTTCCAGTGATATTAAGTTTCTGGATTGAAGGAAACACTGTGCAGCTTTTTATTGATCTTTCAAACGCATTCAACGCAGTCGATCGTACGTTGATTTAAAAATGCCTCACTGTGTCAGATTTGATGAAAATGTTTGTAAGTGGTGTCAGAGTTTCAAGACACAGCAGTGTGTGGCTAATGGGAATGTTAAATCTGAATTGATACATTTCTTTTGTGGCAAAATGAGCAAAATACATCCTCTTGTTAACCTGCCACCCCCTCTGTCCAGCCACTAGCAGGAGGTGTTTATTAGCCTCTTCATGCAAGATTTATTTTTACTTTTAAATCAGCTAATTAAGAAATTTGTTTCAAAATTACATGCAATATTAAGTGGATGCAATTACCAACATTATTATGTCAACCCAACACTTGAAAAATAATGTTTGCAACTTGAAAATTTGATCAAAATCATTAAGCTAGATTTCTTTTTATCTTGCAACTATGTATTTGATTAAGTGGAGGAAGCAGGTTCTTTAAGTTAGTTTTTGGTGTGTATGTGTGTGTGTGTGTGTGTGTGTGTGTGTGTGTGCAGAGACCAGGAGGACGGCCAGTGGGATTGTCTACACCAGCAGGATCCAGCAGGAGGCGCTGCAGGACTCAGACTGTAGGTTCAGACTCACCTGAGCAGGTGACAGCAGCAGCAGCAGGTGCTGATCTGTGTGTGTTTACCTGGACAGGTGAGGCTCCTGCAGCAAAGAAGACCAGACCTGATGACTGACAGCTGATGTTCCTTCTCCTGGAACGGTTCTGATGTTCTGTGAGGTTCTTTAGTTTAATAAAGTTCTGATGATTCAACATCAGCTGTTAAGATTCATTTAATACACACAAAACATCCACAAAGACACAAAACATCCACAAAGTGTAAAGATGTTGCGCAACCAAAGGAAAACAGACACTGGTTCACAGTAAAATATTTTATTTTGAAATCAGTCTGCAGTAGAAACGCTGCCCTCTGATTGGTTAGCCCGAAAGCATCAAAAATGTCAGTTTCCATTCAGTCAGATTAAAGTAGAAATATAAAACTCTGCTCATAAAAATAGAAATGTACAAACGGGACTCTTTAACGCCTCGTTATGCTTTAATTTAAAAACATTCAGTCCCTTTAAACCCCGTTAATACTCTACTGATCCTGAACAACCGATTGGCTTATTTTTCCTGAACGCATCACAGATTTAATCTTCATTAAAATAACAGTAATAGCCCTTTAGTAGGAGACAGTGAACGCGTCACTGATTATTGATTAGCTTCTGTCAAACTACACACAACACCATTAAACTAAACACTGGAGTGTCCCTGAACACATCATGGAGGTAAACAGACAGGACAGGTGATCTACAGACCAGGTAGGAACAATCAGCTGGTGATTGGTCCTCTCTGTGGGCGTGGTTGTGATGACATCATCCAGCAGTACTAGAGAAACACCTGATTGGATGGCTGTCAGGAGGAGGAGCCTCTTCAGTGACCCATGATGTGGTTAATGTGACCCTGAAACAACAAACACACCTGAGACCGACAGCCAATCACAGAGTAGCGTGTGGGGTCACATGGTGAAGGGGTCCAGTCTTACCGGTTCTCCTCCGAGGCAGCGGGGACAGCAGAGCAGTGCTGGTCTGGGCTGGACCACCTGCACACACACACAGGTTACCATAGCAACAGCAGCATCATGTCCACAGGTGACATACAGTACAGGTGTGAGACTACAGTACAGGCGTGTAACTACAGTACAGGTGTGACTGCAGGTGGATGTTCTGATAGATCAGGGATCAGCTGATTATCAGCATTCTTTTAATCATATCTTGTTTTTTTCTAAACAATAAAATAAATTCTGTCACTCTGTGGGCATGCCCAAAGCTCTATGATTGGCTAGAAATCACCACTCACAGCCAATCAATAAGCGCAGCAGGTTAGCATGTTAGCAGATGGTACCAGCTGCAGCTGATGTTCTAATAAACACCACAATGTTCCACAGTTTCCCCTGGAAACAATGCGAGGCTAATGCTAACACAGAGTTTAGTGACCCTTAGCCTTTGGCTAAACGCTAGCTGTAGCAGTGTGGCTAACACTATTTGTAGCAGCATAGCTAACGCTATGTGTAGCAGCGTAGCTAATGCTACTTGTAGCAGCATAGCAGTGTAGCTAATGCTAGCTTTAGCAGTGTGGCTAACACTATCTGTAGCAGCACAGCTAACACTATTTGTAGCAGCATAGCTAACGTTATGTGTAGCAGCATAGCTAACGCTACCTGTAGCAGCACAGCAGTGTAGCTAACACTATCTGTAGCAGCGTAGCTAACATTATTTGTAGCAGCATAGCAGTGTAGCTAATGCTAGCTGTAGCAGTGTAGCTAACACTAGCTGTAGCAGTGTAGCCAATGCTAGCTGTAGCAGTGTAGCTAACGCTAGCTGTAGTAGCATAGCAGTGTAGCTAATGCTAGCTCTAGCAGTGTAGCTAAAGCTAGCTGTAGTAGCATAACATATTTCTAACGTCAAATTAACTTTAACTCAATCAGAAACTGAACTAGATGCACAAACATCAACACAGATCAGGACATTAGCTGCTTTTACGGTGGCTACTGCTAAGCTAATGGCGAGCTACAGGTAACTATAGGTAGCTCCAGTTAGCTTCAGGTAGCTCCAGTTAACCTCAGGTAACTACAGATAACTATAGGTAGCTACAGTTAGCCTCAGGTAACTACAGCTAACTACAGGTAGCTACAATTAGCCTGAGGTAGCTACAGCTGCTGGTAACCCTAACCCTAACTCTCTGCCTCCACTTCAAACAGGACAACCTAAAGAATGTCATCATGACGACCAACACATACCTGCTGTCCCAGGTGCTGATTGGCTACAGGAAAACTGTGGGACGTCTCCATTGGACATTGAGACACCTGAAGCTCCGCCTCCAAACACATCCGCTTCTGTAAGCAGATATCATCAACATCATCAGTGACTGATTAACTGATCAGCTGACTGACCTGATCATTGACTAACCAACAGAGTGATTGATGAGCTGCATTCAGGTGATTATTGGTGATCACATCCTGTTGGTGGATCATTAAACGGAGGCGTTGCTGTGGAAACGGATGGTTTTATTGCTCTGATTGGTCGGTTTATGAGGCTGTTTGTCAGACTTTGTTCTGAACTTTGTCTCAATAACTTTGATTATTAATGCTGTAAAACTCACACATATGACCAAAGAGACATGTATGACCAAATGAACACACCAGAGAATTAAAGTTTCACCTCATCAACACTGAACATAATGAAGGGTTCTAAACAGAACAGTTCACATTAATGCAGTGATAATCTTCCTAATGAGAACATGATAGAACCCAAAATATCAACATTTATCTATAGAGTTAAAACAGAATTTATCTCTTCTGTCCTCTGGTACTACTAGTACTACTATAGCAGAAGTACTACTAATTCTACTATATATTAGTACTACTATAGCAGAAGTACTACTAATTCTACTATATATTAGTACTACTATAGTAGAAGTACTACTAGTTCTACTATATATTAGTATTTCTATAGTAGAAGTACTACTAGTTCTACTACATATTAATACTACTAGTACTAGTAGTTCTAATATAGTAATACTACACTAGAACTAGTAGTAGTTCTAATATCTATTAGTACTACTAGTACTTCTAATATACTAGTAGTTACTGAAGTTTCATTTCAGCGTTTGAATATTCAGGAATCAGTAAAAACTGAGGAACCTTAAAGAACTCTGCGGAACCCTATAGAACCCTGATCATTGCAGGATGATCTCTCTCTCTCCACTTCTCTGCTCATAAATCTTAGAAACTTGATATTCTAAATCACATACAGCAGCAGTACTCGGATACTCCGTTACTTCGTTACTGACCGGGGAGCAGCTCCAGGACTCCTGCGGATCCAGACTTCTCTTTTTCAGCAGGTTAGCGCACTGCATGCTAACGGCTAGCCCAGCTAACGGCTAACGGTCAGAGAGGGTTAGGGAGGCTAGCTGTTAGCCTGCTAGCAGTTAGCCTGCTAGCTGTTAGCTGCTCAGCTTCCCGCTCACACGGATTGAATCCCACCGGTTAACGGAGCCGTTCACTGTTTAACTCCCCGCTAACCGACTGCTGCTGCCGTCCGTCCACCGACCTTCTGCTGACCGGCAGCGTCGAGTTCACGGCACTTCCGGTACGAGACACACGTGCCTCTTCACAGTAAAAGCCCCGACGGTTCCTTCAGTTTCAAATCAGGTGACTGCTGTAACAGAGGAACAGGTTTTAGTTTAGCTTCTATCAGACATCAGGAGAAACACGTCTAATCACATTTTCTGAGCAACTATCTGCTGAGACACAGTTTATTTGCTGTTTTCATGTTCTGATCCAGACCTGGATGTAGAAGAAGAGAAGAACTCTTAAACAGAATGATGAAGAAAAGAGCAGACCTTCAGCTACAGATACTCACCATCACTCCTTCACTCCATTTCCCACTGTAATATACAGCTCTTTCATCTCTTGTTATGTGCTGATGCCTGCTAGACCCCCTGATTCAGGTCTCTGTGTTCTGTTATTTTATCTTATGTCTTTGAATAGCAGCTACACACTAATGAACCTGGTGGCTCCATCTAGCTCCTGCCAATCCTCTGATCCGTCCTCTGATGTTCTGTACAACATGTTTCACTAACCTTCACAGACTCATATAGGAAAAGAAACACCAATAAACACCCCTACAGCGAACCTCCAAGGACCAGGAGGGACATTTCAACAAGAATAATCAGCTGTTAGTTAGAACATTCAGCTCATCAGAACCTGCAGTGGTTCTAAAGTTTTGCCTCTTATCTGTTGATGAAGCCCAGAAGATGATGACAGTTCAGATGAAGGAGATCCAGGAGAACCTGTTCCTCTAACAGACTCACTGTTTATTAATGATGAACTCACTGGAACATCAGAGTCAGTTATCATCCAAATGTTACTCCGTTGTCTCATTTTATTTCAGATTTCTAGTTTTTGTTCATTTTTCATCCATCTGTCCCTCATATAAATCTCATTTAAATAGTTTGAATTCTGATTAAATGTGTGTCTTATAAAAGAGATTCTTCATCTCAGTGAGCCATCTCACGGTCAAAATCTGCTCACTTTTCATTTTACTACTATTAAAAGCAACACATTGACTAAAAAAAAACAACAAAAAAACCCAAAAAAACCCCACTAAAACATCCTGTTGAGTTTTCTTTTATTTTAAAGCCCGCTTAACTGAACCGGAAGTCTTATTTTAGTTTCTTTCACTTTTTCCAGTTCAAACTGTGTGATGTCAGAGCCGAGCGAGCCAATCAGAGTGAGATCTGGAGGCTTCCGGTCCAAGCAGCTGAATGAAACGCAGTGACGGTGTGTGAGCGGCAGGGGGCAGCAGACTGTAAGTAATCTGAAATGTGATCAATTTCTGGTGAAGCTTCTGATTCAGAGCTGATCAGACATCGATCATCTGTTGTTTTAATAGTTTTAATCTCTAACATTTTAATTCCTCAGATAATTTCACATCATTGATAACTTCAGTGTCTGAAACCGAAACTGATGAGTCACATAAAACACATACATATATAAATATAAAAATAGATAGACATATGTTTATATAAATATATAAATTAGTGGTGGGACACGATTAAAAATTTTTATTAATTAATTACAGGCTTTGTAATTAATTAATCGAAATGAATCACAATTTTGTCAAACAGCCATATTTGACACAACAGATAATTATTTTCAATTCAAATAAATTTTGGTTGACAGTTGAATCAATGAATAGACATTTACGTGTGTATAATTTAAATTTTATAAAATTAATACAATTTTAAAATGGGACATAAAGAAAATGAAGTGATTTTGATGATTTAAGGCCTAGATTTGGTTCAGTTTTCCCACTGTATGGCAAATAACATAAACATAAGTAGTTCAAGGAGCTTCAGAAAGTTGAAAATCCACAGATTCATTCTGTTTCATAGTTTCTGGGTTTGATAAATAGTGTCATTTTGATGGTTCTTTTTTTTAAGGAATATACATTTTTATTTATAGACAAAAATATTTTTCATGAACTAAAAGTTTATAATTAAGTTATTAAAGAGACATTCTTGTAGTTTAACTTATTACTTTGCCGAGGCTCCGCCTCTTTGGCAGTGTAAAAACTTAAACCACAAAACTATTTGTTTCATTTCTATTTATCTGCATTTTTCATCTGTCTGCTACATTCACAGATTACTGCAAACTCAAAATGCAATTGTAACGATTATATTCTACATTGTACGACTTTTTGTAAACTAAATCACTTTCAGTGCCTTCTAAAGTGGTCTATTATGGGATGGCTACACCGTTAACCGTTAGCAGGACTGTCGTAGCTAACGTTAGCTCTGGTGCTAACAGCAACATGTTTTACATTGAAGTGATGTCGTCGGCTTTAAGTACTGCAGTGATCAGAAAACTCTTTGTTGCAGAATTTGCACACAACCAGGCTTTTATCCAAGCTGCCATCGGGAAGATTTTTAAGAGAAAACTTTCTGCCCAACAAGCTCAATGAGTCTCATCTTCCTTCAGTGTTCACCAGACCTCCTTGTGGACTGTGTATCTTCTTCACTGCAGACCATAGACCGTATGCTGCAGATTTTAGGTTCATTACCGCCCCCTACTGGTCTGGAGTGTTCATCAGTGTTACCGGTGTGCCACAAATTAGGGAACTGAGAAAGGTGCAATAAAAATGCGTTAACTTATTTAACACGTTACTTCTTCTGTAATTAATTAATCGAAATTAACGTGTTAAAATCCCAGCCCTAATATAAATACATCTGTAAAACTGGTAGCAGGAAGGATAATGGATGGATGAAGGAAGGATGATGGATGGATGATGGATGAAGGATGGATGGATGACGGATGGATGATAGATGGATGAATGAAGGATGGATGATGGATGGATGAATGAAGGATGGATGATGGATGAATGAAGGATTGATGGATGATGGATGAAGGATGGATGGATGATGGATGGATGATGGATGGATGAATGAAGGATGGATGAATGGAGGATGGATGATGGTTGAATGAAGGATGGATGGATGGATGGATAGATGGATGATGGTAGATGGATGGATGGATGGATGGATGGAGATGGATGCATGAAGGATGGATGAAGAATGGATGAAGGGTGGATGATGGATGGATGAAGGATGGATGACGGTCAGATGTGGTTTTTCTCTGAAGTTCCGTTAAACGACTGGAATCTGTTTTGAGCAAACGGAGCGAAAGAACAGCAGAAAGTGGAGTCTGATGATGATGAAGGAGGATGAAGGTCAGCCGAGTGCTAAACGCTGTTCTGGTCGTCCCTCAGGTCCTCCACACCTCCGTCCTCCGTCCTCCGTCTGACTCGCTTCACATCGTCTTCATGTTCAGGATTCTGAGCGGAAAATCAGTTTCCCTGAAGACCTGAAGAACACGGAGCTGCTGCACCTCCTGCTGCTGGAGAACCGCCGTTAACTCTTCACCTGCTGACTGGGACAGGACCGGGACAGGACCTGGAGAGGACAGGGACAGAACCTGGACAGGACCAGGACAGACCCAGGAGAGAACCAGGACAGAACCAGGATAGAAGCAGGACAGGACTAGGACAGGACCGGAACAGGACCTGGACAGGACAGGACAGGACAGGACAGGACAGGGACAGGGACAGGGACAGGACCCGGAAAAGACCGGGGCAGGACCTGGACAGGAACAGGACAGGATTTGGAGAGGACCGGGACAGAACCGGGACAGAACTCAAAAAATCTTCTAAATCCATTAAAATCCTGATTTAAAGGTTTCAAACTGCAAAAATATTTTGGTAATTTAATATCATTTACAGTGTAGTAAGGTTAATTCCACCCTAAATACTATGTTCTGTCCAAGTACTAGTAGTTCTAAAAGTTTGTTCCATCTTAAATACTACATTCTGTCCATGTACTACTAGTTCTAAAGGTTTGTTCCACCTTAAATACTACATTCTGTCCATGTACTACTAGTTCTAAATGTTTGTTCCACCTTAAATACTACATTCTGTCCATGTACTACTAGTATTTAAAGGTTTTGCTGCTACATCCTGAGCCTCTGATGGTTCCTGGACGTTCCTTCTTGTTTTTTCTGAACCTTCTCACCTCAGATCAGATCATTACTTTAGCACCTGGTCCTGGTCCACTGGTCAGACGTGAATCTGTGTTTCGTGGTTCTAAGCAGCTGATGTTTCATTAACGACAACACACTGAAACATTTTGTGTTCCATCTGTTCTTGAGTTGCCGTCGGCGTGGAAACGTCTCGGCAGGGAACTGTGGCAGAAAAAAAAGAACCCAACATGAAGCGTGATGTCACATTAAAGAGACTACGTTCTGCTTCTTTGTTCTCCGTTCTGTCCCATAAGTTCTTCATGAGGCCAAACAACGGACCCGGTTCTGAACACATCAGCAGCAGAACAACGCGTTTGTTCTTCCTTCAGGCAGCAGGAACACAAACCGGGTTCTACAGCAGAGCTCTACTGGCCCACGTTCTCAGCAGAACCCGTCCAGGTCATCATCTGGAGAACACACAACGCAGAGTTCAGTTCAGACGAGCTTCAAGTGGTTCCACAACCAGAACCATCAAAAGTTAAAGAAGTCCAAATAACGAGGCTCTGGTTCTGGTTCTGTTCTTAAAACACACACACACACACACACACACACACACACACACACACACACACACACACACACACACACACACACACACACACACACACACACACACACACACACATTCTCAGGTTCACTCCCTCCATTAATTGGTTCCCTCGGCAACCGCTCAGATGAAATATTAACTTTAACGGCCTTTTACACTTTTATTGATTTTAGTTTGACTGACAGCTGTGTGTGTGTGTGTGTTTGTGTGTGTGTGTGTGTGTGTGTGTGTGTGTGTGATCCCTGAATTCAACCAATCAGAGGCTGGCCGGTCTGATGGGACAGGTGTGTCTTTAGGATGCAGAATGTAACTGAAA
>NC_072783.1:6060863-6097717 GCF_022539595.1 Amphiprion ocellaris
TTAAACGACGCCTCCTGATGTAAACAGCTGGCTCTGAGGTCACAGGTCGCCTTTAATGAGGAGATGTTTGACTGAACTCTGACTCCTCTGTGAATCTGCATCCGCTGAACGCAGGAATCGACTGCTGCAGGTGAGTCTGGATCCGCTGCAGGTCGAAGGTCTGAGATCATAAATTAGCTGAAGGTTCCTCCGAGGAAACAAACCGAGAATTAATTCAACAAAGAGAGCAGCGATCAATAAACGCTGCTGAACGTCAGAGTGTTCAGGTCACATCCACATGCTCTGAGGTCACAGCTGCAGCTTAATGAGCAGCAGAAGAAGAAGAAGAAGAAGAAGAAGAAAAAGAAGAAGAAGAGGAGGAGATTTATGAGGAGCTGCAGACTGAACTTCCTGTTAGATCAGGAGAACACCTCAGCAGGTGAGAACATCATGACTGGATCAGCACAGAGACACCTGGTGGCCAAAGCTGCTGCTGCAGCTCTGAACACCTGGTGGAGGTCTCTGGACCACCGTCTGGAGGTAGAAGCTTCTCAGTTTCATTCCAGATCTCCACTTCAGTAACACCTGCAGATGTCTCACACCCCATTGGTCTGAATCACTGTGATGTCACTGCTCATGCAACGCTTCTCATTGGCTGTTGGTCCAGCAGAGACTTGAGGCTGCTGGTGGTTAACGATGCTGACCTGAGCCTTGTCTGGAGAGTCCTGGTTCTGAGGAGAACTTCCTGTGAGGTTCCAGGTCCAAAGATGGAACGCCTCAGGAAGTCCAACCACTTCAGACCTGTCGGATGACTTCACACCTCATGAAGATCTCATGGAGACCTCATGAAGACCTCATGAAGATCTCACACATGGACCCTCTGCAAGCCTGGCATGGATGATGCAATCTTCTACCTGCTGCTCAGATGGTTCTCACCTGGAGAACACCAGGAGCGCTGTGAGGATCAGGTCCTTGGACTCTTCCAGGGCATTTAACAGAGTTCCACCATCAGTGGTCAGGGAGGAGCTGGAGGGAGCAGGAGTGGACCTCCACCTGTCTGCATGGACCATGGACAACCTCTCCAACAGACCACAGCATGTGAAGCTCCACAGCAGATGGTGCTGCTCAGTTCCTCTTCACATGCATCAGACTGCACTCACAACACTGTGGCCTTCAGAAGTTCTCTGGTGGTACGGTCATCGGTGGATGTATTCTAGAGGAGAAAAAACAGGAGAACACGGAGGTCATCCAGGACTTTGTGGGTTTGGGTTGAGATGGTGGAAGACTGAAGGTACCTGGATGTTCACCTCAACCATAAACTGGTCAACCAAACAAGTCCTGTAGAAGAAGGGCCACCTGCTGAGGAGGTCCTTTGGAGTTTGCAGGACACAAAGACCTTCTATGACTTGATGGTTGTTTCTGCAATCTTCTCTGCATTGATCTGCTGGAGGTTTTGAAGCATCAGTGGGGTAGAAGGAAACTCAACCAGCTGGTCAGGAGGTCCAGCTCTGTCCTGGACTCTCCTCTGGACTTCATGGAGCAGGATGTTTGAGAAGCTGACCTCCTTCAGCAGCTCCTTCTCTTCTGACCCAACAGCATGTTCAATCACTGTGTTCTCCACCACAGATCTCCTAGTTTTCAGCAGCATCATCTATGATCTTCTGGTTTCTTCCCCTTCTGGTTCTTCATCATCCTGATGGATGATGAAGAACCAGAAGAACCACCAGGGGAAGAAACCAGTGTCCATCTGGATGAGGTGTTTCCATCGATGGAAACTGATCAATGAGCTGATCGTCTTCTGATCTCTCTCTTCCACCCACAGCTCCAGCTACATGAAATATGATTGACAGCTGCCCCTGGTTGCCGTAGTTACAGCAGGTGAGACGGAAACGAGCTCTTTTATTGGCCGTCTGTCCGTCTGTCTTAATGAGCTCTCATTATTATCTCGTTAAGGTGGGAGGGGTCATTAACGAGACAAACTGACCAGCCTCCGGACACACCCCGCGCACACACACACACACACACACACACACACACACACACACACACGGCAGCTGCATGATGACCAGCTCACATTAAAATTTTAATTTTTCCCTTTTATGGCTCTCGTTAATGTTTTTTTTTAGGGCACCGCTAATCTCACACACACACACACACACACACACACACACACACACACACACACACACACACACACACACACACACACACACACACACACACACACACACACACACACACACACAGGTTTTATCCCGTCATTAGCTTTTACTCAGTCGCTCTGCTGTCGACCTTTAGGACAAACTGGCAGCTTTACGGTCTGATCTCAGCTCCATCCTGTCGATTCCACGGCGGCCTGATGACACATTATGATGACACGTTACGATGACACGTTATGATGACACGTTATTGGTCCTGCAGGGCAGCTTCAGGTTACAGCAGCGCGGAGGCCCTCCGACAGGTAAGAAAACAGGTGAAGATCAGATGAAAGAGAAGGACAAACCCTCTGAGAACTTCATCCTGAATCAGCGTTTCAGTTCCACCAGGTCACATGATGCAGACGCCGACCAATCACTAAAGGCCATAGCTGTCCAATAGGTGGCCTCTATGTTGTACCTGCTGTTCTGTTTGGTTCCTGATTCAGCCTAAAGACACCTCAACCTGCAGATACAGAAAAACCCTGCAAAGAGTCCAGAGAGAGATCTGATGGACACCATGAACTCCTGTCTCATTTTACCTGCATTTAACCTTTAGACCTCACTGTAGACTCATTTAACCTCAGACTCATTTTACCTCACTGTAGACTCATTTACCCTCACTGTAGACTCATTTAACCTCACTGTGAGCTCATTTTACCTCACTGTAGACTCATTTACCCTCACTGTAGACTCATTTAACCTCACTGTGAGCTCATTTTATCTCACTGTAGACTCATTTACCCTCACTGTAGACTCATTTTACCTCAGACTCATTTTACCTCACTGTAGACTCATTTACCCTCATTGGAGACTCATTTTATCTCACTGTAGACTCATTTTACCTCACAGGAGACTCATTTTATCTCACTGTAGACTCATTTTACCTCACTGTAGTCTCATTTTACCTTTATTTAACCTTTGTACCTCACTGTAGACTCATTTAACTTCACTGTATACTCATTTTACCTCACCGGAGACTCATTTAACCTCACTGTGGACTGATTTTACCTCGATGTGGACTCGTTTAACTTCACTGGAGATTGATTTTACCTCATTCTTTACTCATTTTACCTCACTGTAAATTCATTTTACCTCACTGTGGACTCATTTTTTTTCACTGTGGGCTTTCATTTCAAGAGGACTATTGACAGAGAACACACCTGGAACCGGACAGGTACAACATTTTAAAACTCCATTTATGTTCCACCAATCACTTCTGCAGATCAGTTCCTGTTTCATTAAAGTTCAGATCACATGAACCTGCAGTTTAGACGGGTCACACACACACAAACACACACTCACCCACACACACACACACACACACACACACACACACACACACACACACACACACACACACACACACACACACAGATCAGACTCAACTTTAGAGGGAATATCTGATATTACCCAGAATGCTTCAGGCTGTCATCCTCTAAACTCTGAGCTCTGATAGATCTGAACTGATCCAATCATCAATCACCTCTCTCTCTCTCTCTCTCTCTCTCTCTCACACACACACACACACACACACACACACACACACACACACACACACACACACACACACACACACACACACACACACACACACACACACACAGATGACCAGTGTGTGATTGAAGCTGACTGCAGTTCTTCAGGGAAAAGTTTAAAAGGGGAATTCCTCGTTTTTCATCATTAAAGTTAAAACTGAAACATGAAGCTGGAGATAACTGACACCAGAACCAGGACCAGGACCAGGACCAGGACCAGGACCAGGACCAGGACCAGAACCAGAACCAGGACCAGGACCAGAACCAGAACCAGAACCAGAACCAGGACCAGGACCACAATCATCCATTATAAGTTCTACACATTCTGTTACTTCCTCATGTAAGTTCGACAGTTACTGCTGCAGAGCTCTACAATAACAACAATAGAAATAATAACAACAATAATATCATAATAACAGTAATAACAACAACAATAATAATAATAACAGTAATAACTAAAATAATAATATAATAATAATGATAATAATGAAAATAATAATACTAATAACAACAACAATAGTAATAATGATAATAATAACAACAACAGCAACAATAACAATAACAACAAGAATAATGATGATAATAATAATAATAATAATAATAAAGCTGATCTGGTGGAACTCAGTGAAACACTAAACATGTAATCAGGCAGAATGTATGATTTTCTGTCAGTGTTTTAATAATGAGGCTAAAATGTGTGAATGAAACGATTAAATCAACCAAAATGTTCCCTTCAGAGCTAAATGTTCTAGAAAGAACCTTCTGTTCTGGTCTGATTAGTTGATTCCAGGAGAACCTCTGAAGTTAAACACATTGAATCAAACATATTTAATGACTTGGATCATCACATCTGAACCACAATGTTCTCCATGAAGGTCCAGTGTGGGCTCTGTTAGAACCTCATCCAGTCAGTAGAACCTGAGGGAACCCAGGTGTAACAGGATGGATAAAACCAGACAGAACCGGTTTGTTCTCCTTTTCACATGGAACGTTCAGGTCCAGATCAGGTCTCCTCCAGGTGTTCCTGTTATTCTGTCCAACCCCAGACATGAGGAACCCAGATGGAGAACACGTCAGACACACTTCAGAGAGCTGACGGGCTGGTGTGTTACTGTGTGTGTTACTGTGTGTTACGGTGTGTGTTACTGTGTGTGTTACTGTGTGTTACTGTGTATGTGTGTGTCTCCTGGCGATGGAAGCTAATCTTCTCTGATGACCGCTGGGAACAACATGATCGTCACATCATCTAACGACAAGAACACACACACACACACACACACACACACACACACACACACACACACACACACACACACACACACACACACACACACACACACACTCTGTCTCAGTAATTAGTAGTCTTGTGTTCTTCCTGCCAAGCTGTTCCTGTGAACTCTGAGCTGCCAATCACAGCGATTCCTCTGTGGCTCAACAACCAATCAGCTGCTGCGGAGAACATGACTGAACCCTGCAGCTAAAAACAGATGAAGAGGAGGAGGAGGGGGAGGAGGAGAAGAGCAGGGTTAGGAGAGAAGGAGAGGCCTTTAACCTCAACAGCACCAAGCATGGAGGTAGCAGTATCATGCTCCGGGGCTTTCTAGAAGATCTTGTGGACTGGTTTCAGACTGGATGTTGGACTGGTTCTGGACTTTCCTGGGACTGGTTCATGTTTGGTTCCAGTCTTGGTTCTCCTGGTTTTGGATGTGTTTTATCTTGGGTGGGTCTTGGACTTTTTTGGGAGTGGCTTCAGTTTGGGTCTGATGTTGTGCTGGTATTAACTTTTTTCATTCCTGGTTTCAGACTGCATTCTGACTGGTTCTGGACATTTAATTTTTGGACTGGTTTAGGTTTGATGGTGGTCCTGGTTTTAGACATTTTAAGCACTGGATGAGGACTGGTTTCAGAATGTTTTGGACTGGCATTTTTTATTTTTTATTTTTTTTTACCCCAAGAACATCAAACCTACCACCAAACATGGAGGTGGCAGTATCATGCATGGCTTCAGACTTTCTTGGACAGATCTTGGACTTTTTCAGGAGTGGTTTAGGTTTGTTTTTGATCCTGGTTTTAAACCATTTAAGGACTGGTTTTGGACTGTCTTGGGTGGGTTTTAGAGTTTTTTTTTTAAACCCCAAGAACACCAAACCTACCATTAAGCATGGTGGTGGCAGTATCATGCACTGTGGAACTGGAACTTTACACAAAGTAACTGGAATAATGAAGAAGGAGGATCACCTCCACGTTCTTCAGGAGAACCTAAAACCATCAGCAGAAGGTTGATCTTGGACACAGCTGGATGTTTCAACAAGACATTGAGCCCAAACACACATCAGATGTGGTAAAGAAATGGTTCCATCAGGCTAGAATGAAGGTTCTAGACTGGTCTCCCCAAAGTCCTGACTTAGACCTATCAAGAACCTGAAGAACCAAGTTAGAAAGACAGCAAATGTAGTGGAACGGCACCAGAATTGGTGCAGTTCCACTACATTTGTTGTCTTTCTGTCTCAGACTTGAGTCAGTTAAATTGATAGTATAATGATACTGCCACCTCCATGCTTGATGGTAGGTATAGTGTCCAAAGGAGTCAGAGATAAACCAGAAGAACCGAAGTGAGGAGGAAACGGAAAAATGTAACCAAATATTAACATTTCTGTTTGTTTATTTTCTTGCATTTCCAGAAGACCTTTAATAAATCTATGAAAGAACCAAAATAAATGATAGTTTTAGTGACAAAGATTCACGTTTCCATCATGGTTCAGAGTTCTAGGAGTCCCTGGAGACTACAGACGTTTAAATATTTCCTCTTCCAGCAGCAGAGAGTGAAAACAGGAAGCTAATAGACTCGTTAGACGCTGCGTTAATTAAGCAGGCGGAGCTTCGTTAAGAGACACAGAACGTTTACACTAAAACCAACTATTAAACAATCAGAGTGTCTGTAAACACTCACAGCTCGTTAACACGCTAACGAGCTGCTGCCTCTAATTAAATCACTGCTGCAGCTAACGAGCTCCACTGGTAACTCATTACGGCCTCCATGCTAACGAAGCTGCTGCTACTGGTTTAACTGGGAGCTGACTGGTTTAACTGGAAGCTCATTGGTTTAACTGGGAGTTTGTTTGTCTCTGCTGGTTTAACTGGGAGTTCACTGGTTTAACTGGGAGTTTGTTCGTCTGCTACTGGTTTAACTGGGAGTTCGTTCGTCTGCTACTGGTTTAACTGGGAGTTATTTCGTCTCTGCCACTGGTTTTACTGGGAGTTGTTTCATCTTTACTGGTTTTACTGGGAGTTGGTTCGTCTGCTACTGGTTTAACTGGGAATTTGTTCCTCTCTGCTACTGGTTTTACTGGGAGTTATTCCGTCTCTGTTGCCGGCCGGCTGAATGTCAGCTCCAGATGTTGATCTGCTTCCAGCTGTGCTGCTGCAGCTTTGAACACAGTCAGAGTCCTGATGGAGCAAATGTCAGTGAACATGAAGATCAGTTGGAGAGAAGAAAAAGACGAAGAGACCATCTGATAGATAGATAGATAGATAGATAGATTACAACCAAATCAATCAGTTTTGAAGTGGAAATCTCAAACATTTGTTGTTTGAATCTTTCCAGAGGAAGAAGAAATCTCACATTTTATATTCAGGATAAACAATAATGATCCACTTAGTTCAGTTTGCTGTAGAACATCTGGTTCTGATAGACAGACGTCTACCCATGAGAACATCTGGTTCTGATGGACAGACAGATAATCAATAAACTGATCAGCAGCACATGAACAATCAGTTTGTCTCAGGTTTAACTCTGAACCAGCACATTCAGCATCATTAGAACCCAGATAGCAGCACAAACCTTCAATCAGCTGGTTCTACCTGCTGCTGCTTCTAAAGAACCTAGAACACTTTAAACTGATCAGAACCTCAGAGTCAGTCTGTGGTTCTGTCTGCTGTCCTACAGAGATCAGTTCTAAATTAGCTCATAACTGAATTCATTATTATCTAATGAGTGGTTCTCAAATTTTTTTCTGTCAAGCCCCCCTTTGGAGGACAAAAATCTTCCGTGCCCCCCCCGTAACTTTGTATATATACAAAGTTTGTAGATATATAAACAGTTTTTATATTAAAATGTGAATATCTAGGGCTGTGTTATTTTATCTGATTCCATTTTGTTGTTTTTCCACAGTAAAGATCAGGGGTGTCAAATTCATTTTAGTTCAGGGGCCACATGCAGCCCAATTTGAGCTCAAGTGGGCCCCACCAGTAAAATCAGAGCATAATAACCTATAATCCCCACAACTTCAACTTTTTCCCCTTTGTTTTAGTTAAAAAAAACTACATTCTGAAAATGTTCACATTTAATGAATTATCGTTTTTACAAAACATTATGAACACAATGAAATTTCTTCATAAAAACAAGCTCAATTTCAACAGTATTATGCCCCAGTTTATCATTTCCACATTACAACTTACGGATCACAGAGTTTCTACAAAAGAACACTACATTCAGTCCCAGCTATCTGGAACTGGACAATTTAGTATTTTACTTTATGATCAAAACAACTGGTCAAGGTCTAGAAATTGTTTAAAATTGACAGTTTTACAAATCTAATACCTTGTCTTTAATTCTCTGTAATTTTTACCCTTTGCATTTGGCCCCATGGGCCCAAATAGATCGTCTGGCGGCCGTTTTTGGCCCGTAGGCCGCATGTTTTACATCCCTGGTAAAAATAATCAGAGTAGATGAGCCGAGGTGGTGAGATGATCAAGCATGCCGGTGTTCCAATTGCACATTAACAATGCGTTCTCATGTTTTCGGGAGCCTGTACAGCACAGCAGTTTGTGCGCCGCGAAAAACACGCTGACATTAAGACAATGGTTCAGCTAATTAGTTCCACATAGACGGACCTTTTCCTCCCAGTCGCTAACGCCCCCTTTGTCAAGCCTTTGCACCCCCCCAGGGGGACGCACCCCACTATTTGAGAAACAGTGATCTATATCATCAATCAGTAATTCATTGATCACAGTGCACAGCTCTCTTCTGGTTGGTCCAGTTCATCTGGAACACCTGAGCTCTGGTTGGAGGTCATTAACCTGCACATTAGTCTTTGCCATGGTGCCCATTGCTGCTAAACTCCCACAATGCTCTCTGCTTTAACATGAACTGTAGTCTGAGTGGCGCCTCCTCTGGTCTCTACAGGATTAAACAGGAAGAGGCTCCACCTGCTGGAACTACCAGGAATTACAGCTGATCTACATTTACTGAGAGAAAAAAAGGTTTACTACAACATTGGTTAAAACATTTTAGTGTCATGAATTCCTATAATCATTTACCAAAAATAATTAACTCTAACACCAACCCTTCAAACGCAAACAAACTGATACGTAGCATAAAAACTCAGATTTTTAAAATATTTTTTTATGACAATAATATATAATAACATGGAAATTAAAATAATAATTAGTAATATTAGCGTTTTTGTTAATTGCAATGATAAAAATTGGAACTCTATCATAAAAACTATCATAAATTATTATTATTGTTATATATAATATTATTTAGTTAAAATTGTAATAATTAGATTTTCAAAATAAAAACTCAGATTTATGATCTGGTGATAAAATTATGATAGAATGCTAATAAGAAATAGCAAATTAACCATCTTTTTGGTTCATTTTGGTTCAGATCATGTTAAAAATTCAACCTTGGTTTTTATAATTTTTTAAACCATATACGTTCTTTTCAACCTTTTCTAAACGTTAAAACAACCGTTCTCGTGATTTTGACAGATTTTAGTTTTGAACGTCGGCGGATGTGGTTCTGCCGTCGGCCACCGGGCGGCGCAGTGCCGCATCCATCAGCTGCCACTTCAGGTAATTAAAAATAAATTAACCATCCATGTTAACATCAGCAGCCGTCACCACGGAAACACGATCCATCATCACACTCGACATCATCGACGACATCATAAGTGTTATTACAGAACGCTGAGTCGCTGGAACGTTTAGTGTAATTTAAATATGTGCGTGTGTGTGTGTGTGTGTGTGTGTGTGTGTGTGTGTCTGTGTGTCTGTGTGTGTGTGTGTGTGTGTGTGTGTGTGTGTGAAACAGGGAATCAGCTTTGAAAGTCTGATCTGCACACATTGCTGTTAATTAGCTCTGTCAATCATTCTGCAGAGTGTGTGTGTGTGTGTGTGTGTGTGTGTGTGTGTGTGTGTGTGTGTGTGTGTGTGTGTGTGTTTTCCTCCATTCTTCAGGTCTGCCTGTGATTGGTCAGTTCTCAGCTGTCAATCAACCCGCTCTGACTTTCATTTTGTCCTTTAAATTGACTTTAACGAAGCTTCAAGTTTCCTCCTTTAAAGAATTTCCTGGTGAGTTTGATGGACAGCAGCCAGCTGTCGGGGGGTGGAGCTTCCTGAGTGTGTCGCTCCTCATTCCTCTGAATCCAAACAAACACTACAACACACTACTACACACTGCAACACACTACAACACACTGTAACACACTGCAACACACTTCAACACACTGTAATACACTGTAACACACTGCAACACATTACTACACACTGCAACACACCGTAACACACTATAACACACTGCAACACACTGCAAGACACCACAAGACACTGTAACATGCTACAAGACACTGTAACACACTGCAACACACTGCAACACACTGCAACACACTGTAACAAACTGCAACATACTGTAACACACTACAAGACACTGAAAGACACTGCAACACACTGCAACACACTGCAACACACCGTAACACACTGCAACACACTGTAACACACTGTAACACACTACAAGACACTGTAACACACTGCAACATACTGTAACACACTGTAACACACTGCAACACACCGTAACACACTACAAGACACTGTAACACACTACAAGACACTGCAACACACTGCAACACACTGTAACACATTACTACACACTGCAACACACTGTAACACACTGCAACACACTACAACACACTGCAACACACTTTAACACACTGCAATTTTTAGTCCTTCATGACAGGTTTCAAAGAGTTTATTTTCTTTTGCTCCCCGTTTAGTTTTCAGCCATTTTAGAAACAGCTTCAGTTGTTTTTGAAAAACTGTTTAAAATCATTCTGATAAAGTCTGAGTCATTTCTGAAAGTTTGTTTTAGCCATTTATGAATCGTTCCAGTCATTCTGGATCGAATTCCAGACATTTTGTTTGAGTTTTAGTCCTTTTTGACAGGATTCAAACCATTCTGTATTAGTTTGAGTCATTCTGGAAACGTTTCAGATCATTTTGGACCCGAGTCATTTGATCAGCAGACCCACAGACGTTAAACTGAGACACTCTGGAGGGAAATGCAGCAGAAATGCAGCAGAATGAGCCTCTAACAGGTGAACATGAACAGCAGCTGGTTGGACTGCAGGACACTGAAGGTTTGATCCCTGAAACAGCTGAAGAGCCCTGGAGCAAGGCAGCAGACACACACACGCACACACGCACACACACACACACACACACACACACACCCTCCTCCTCTCTAATTAAGATTAATTACCTGCTCGTTAATTCACTCTCTGCTTCCTGAGGAGACTCCTGACGGGTCAAGGACAGACAGACCGAAGCTCCAACAGCACAGGCTTTTATTCTGAAAGTTTCAGGAGTTAATATCTGCAGGAAGCTGGTAGCCGTCAGCTGAGGTCAAAGGAGAGTTTAGAGCCAGAAGGTGGCGCTGTAACTTCGTTTGCTGTAGTAAACAGACAAGAAGCAGAAGAAGAAGAAGTCCTATTGTGGTAGTTTGTGTCTTTTTGTGGACCTCTGACCTTAGTGTGGTTGTTTGTTGTGTGTCTGTGGGTAGTTTGTGCCATCAGAAGGGGGCGCTACAGGCCACACAGCAGGAACACTCTTATCTAAATGAACTTTACCCTCATGAGATTGTTAACAGAGCGCTGATAGAACCTCTGAAAGGTTCTTGGTGGAGCTGAAGAGGGAGAACCGGCGTTCCTGTTTAGGTTCCTCCTGCTGCTGATCGGTTCCTCCATGTTTAATTCAGGCCTCCATCAGGCAGCCTGCAGGCAGCGTTAGTTATTAAAACTCCTTCAAACCGCCTCAACATCCACTTAGCAGCTGAAATATTAAGCAGGCTGACGGCGGAACACGTTCTCCTTAAGTGGAACCATTTAAAGCTGCAGAGTCCATTAGGCAGCGAGCAGAACCCAAATATTAGGCAGCAAATGAGCCAAATAATGGAGGAATAACTGCTGCTGGAGCAGTAGAGCTAGGGCAGAGTACTGCATGGAATACTGCATGGAATACTGCATGGAATACTGCATGGAATACTGCATTTAGCACTGCACTTTTTACTACATGTAGTACTGCATTTATTACTACATGTAGTACTGCATGTATCACTGCCAATATTATTGCGTGTAGTACTTCATGTAGTACTTCATGTAATACTTCATGCAGTACTGCAGATGTCATTATTTTAATCTCTGTTCTCTGTTCTCTTTTTTAAACACATTTTAATCCTTTTGAAAAAAACTGAGTCACTTTTGAACATTTTTCAGGGATTTTGGACAAATGTTGGATTTTCCAGTTTAGCTACAAGTTTGGTTTGAACCAAAAAAAAGCAATAGAAAATCCTTTGATCAGTGGCAGTTCTTAAATAGTTACTGTACAATACCTCCTGCACTTTATGGATCAGTATTTATGGATCAGAATGTTTGTTGTTGTTGTTTATCTGTTTTTGTTTACGAGGACGTTTTCCACTCTTGGTCCCCCAGTGAAAGAAGTCTCCGTCTCTATGGGTCTTTATCTAAATGTTAAATAAAGGTTTAATAAAATTTAAAAACACAACGTCCTGAATGTCAGTGATGGAATCCTGGTCCTTATTCCTGAAGTTTATGAATAAAATCCTGATTTCCAGACGTCTGAGAGTAAAAACGTTAAATAGCCGGTTAGAATAAAACCATTAAAGAGCCAGTAAACAGACAGACCAAGCCACAAAATGACAGAAATAAGACAGTAAGAGACAAAAATGAGATTTAATGACACAATATTGCACAAATGAGACACAAAATGACAAAATGAGACAAAAAAGACAAAAAAAAGACAAAAACAACACACAACATGACAGAGAGGAGACAAACAAGATGCGAAATTACAGAAGCAAGACTCAAAATGACACAAAGGAGACAAGAAATGAAAAAATAGAACATGTAATGACAAAAACAAAAAAAAAAAAACCAAACTAGACAAAGGAAAAAACAAGACACAATGTGACAGAAATGAGTCATCAAAGACACAAAGAGACACTTTTACACACATGAGACCAAAAAGAGACACAAATCTACACAGACATGACAAAGAATGACAAAAACAAGACCAAAAAATGACAAAACGAGACACAAAATGACAAAAGGAGACACAAAATGACAAAACGAGACGTCTCAGACTCTCGGCAGATCTGACTCTAACCCTCTGGAAGGAGTCGTGTGATCCTCCAACAAACATCCTTTAGTTTCATCTGCTGCTGTTCTCTGTTTACCAGACGACAGATTTACACCTGAAACCTGGAAACACACAGACACACAGTAACACACACAGCAACACACGCAGTAACACACACACACAGTAACACACACACACTCTGGGGGTTTTGGGTCGGACAGCGTTCAGCCTGCAGCTAAACAGAGATGAGAGGTTTCCTGTTTCAGCCACTCTGACACACATGAATAAACCATCACACGCACACACACACACACACACACACACACACACACTGTGAGGCTGTGTGTGTGTGTGTGTGTGTGAGTGTGATGATTTAAATGTGAACAAATGGATGAAGCTTCATTAAGACGCTCAGAGAACATCCTGGTTAAACTTTGATGCTAGCGGTGAATCTTTCAGCAGCCGGGAGACACCAGAGCTCGTTACGCGTGCACGTGAGAGTGCACGGGGCTCGGTGCGTGCTGGCATGCGTGCACGTGAGAGTGCACGGGGCTCGGTGCGTGCTGGCATGCGTGCACGTGTGCGTGCATGAATTATCCAGCCGTGACATGAAATATTAAGGCGGACTTCAGCTCTGATCTGCATCACTGGTTCATGTGCTGGAACAGAGGAGTCCCATCAGAGCTGCTCAGTAATCTGATTACTGCAGCCCCCAGTAATCTCATTACTTCTGATGGCACCCCACCACTCTATATCTCTACATTAAAACAGCAGCTTTAGGGCTGATAGCAGCTTTCCTTCCTGAGGAAACCAGAGTCCACTCATTTGTGCTCACATCTTCTCACATTCTTCTGTTTTCTTCAGCTACTCTTTACTGGAGGGGTTGTGTTGCTCTGCCTTTCTCTGGAGAACACCTCAAAGGTTCTGCTGGCTTCAGGACTCACACTGTCCAGGTCCTGGTTCCACTTGGTTCTAGTGGAGAAGCTCTGGTCTGACGTTGTTCTCTGCATCCACTGTGGTGGTAGAGAGGCTGATGCTATGAACTGTCCTCTACAGCGCCTCCTGGTGTTTGTTTTGGGACATTTTTTGGTTGTTTTACATGTTTTATAGACATTATGCTTCTTTTTGTGGTCATTTTGTGTCTCTTCAAGTTTGTTTAGCCTTTTTGTTGTTGTTGTTTTATCTCTTTTTTTTGTTAGTTCTGCATGTCTGTGCTTCACTATCAGGACGATGCATCCACTGTGGTAGAGAGGTTGGTGTTATGAACTGTCCTTTACATCTCTGTTTTGCTTTTTTTGTGGTCATTTTCTGTCTTTATGTCTTTGCTTTGGATCTATTTGCTGTCATTTTGCATCTGTTTGTGTTGGTTTTTCATCTCTGTGCTTCACTGTCAGAACTCTGCATCCACTGTGGTGGTCCTGGTCAGGTTCACACCAAACATCTGGACATTTTGGACGATTTGTAGCTCACTGATGTCATTTTTGAGTAATTTTGAACAATTTTGTGTCACTTTGAATGTTTTTGAACTTCTTTTGGACAATTATTAATAGTATTTGTAATCTCTAAATGTCTTCAACACCTTCTGACCTCATGCAGCCCCAGATCATCACACTCCCACCTCCTGATTCACTGTCAGGACTATGATGCTATGAACTGTCCTCTACAGCGCCTCCTGGTGTTTGTTTTGTGACGTTTTGTGGATCTTTTACATGTTTTATAGACATTATTCTCCTTTTTGTGGCCATTGTGTGGCCCTTCAGGTTTGTTTTGCATCTTTTAGTGGTTGTTTTGTGTCTTTTTCTGTTAGTTCTGCATGTCTGAGCTTCACCGTCATGACGATGCATCCACTGCGGTAGAGCGGCTGGTGTTATGAACTGTCCTTTGCATCTCTGCTTTGCTTTTTTGTCGTCATTATGTGTCTTTATGTCTTTGCTTTACATCTGTTTGTGTCGGTTTTGTACCTCCGTGCTTCACTGTCAGGACTATGCATCCACTATGGTCGTCCTGGTCAGTGTACGGTGGGGACAGCAGGCAGGCCTTGTGTTGTTTTGTGTATTTTAGGAGTGATTGTGGATGACCCTGAGTCCTGCTGGAGGCGTCTGGAATCATCTCAGGAGTTATTTTACTCGGGTCAGGGCTGCTCTGGATCAGCTACGAGTCATTTTGGACGCATTCCCAGTATGTAGGACGAGTTCCGAGTCTGTGGTTCCTCATAAAGTTTGCTGCAGGTTCCAGCTGGAACAGCTTGTGAGCAGCCGGCCACCCAAACACCGTCCATCAGCCCCTCTAATGGACTGCCAGCCGGTCAGCACACACTCAGAGGGCGGCGACCCGCCATTACTGAGCCGTTCTGCTCCACCGCAGCCCCGTAATGATGGTCAGCACACTAGCAGCGGAAACCGGCACTGTGTCGGCCCGGTAACGGAGTGAATGACAGCTGGAGGGGGGTGTGGGGGAGAGCTGGGGGGAGGAGGGGGGATGACAGACAGCGTGACAGCAGAGCAGGAGTAGAAATGGAAAAATGGAAAAAACAAGAAAGTGTGAGGAGAGTGTTGACCCGTCCAGAGTTCACACACACACACACACACACACACACACACACACACACACACACACACACACACACACACACACACACACACACACACACAGAGCAGGCTTTTAATTAGTGATGGAGTTTTAGTTGAGTGATCAGCTTGTAAAGCTAACAATGTTTGCTGCTGTGTGCAAAAAAAACACAACAGCTAATTTAATTCAACACACACACACACACACACACACACACACACGCACACGCACACGCACACACGCACACACACACACACACACACACACACACACACACACACAGAGAGAGAGAGAGCAGGGAAATGAACCCAGGTTAAATCAATCCGTTTGGTGCTTATGGGATGGAACGGTGTCAACAAACACGTGTTCATTAAAGTGGGTTCTGCCGGATCGAGCGGTTCTCATTAATTCTGTGTGATCAGGTTAACGGGGACTCGGATCAGAGCTGCCGGATCAGCACCGCCACAAACACCCCGCGGCTCACATCACACATTCAGCAGCTTTCTGAGGAACGTTTCAGCAGAACGTCCAGAGGGAACGCAGAGAACCGTCACAGCAGAACACATTTAGGATCCGGACACGTTCTGTCACTGATTATCTGTCATTAATAGAACTATTATACATATAATTATTGATATAATTATTATAAACATAAACATTAATATAATTATTATAAATATAAATCTAATAGTTAATATGTCATCATTATAGTTATTATAAATATATTTATTAATATAATTATTACAAATATAAATATAATTATTATGTCATTAATGTAATTATAAACATAAACATTCATATAATTATTATGAATATAAATATAATTATTAATGTCACTTAATATAACTATTATAAATATAAATATAATTATTAATATGTCATTAATGTAATTATTATAAACATAAACATTAATATAATAATTATAAATATAAACATAATTATTAATGTCACTTAATATAACTATTATAAATATAAATATAATTATTAATATGTCATTAATGTAATTATTATAAACATAAACATTAATATAATTATTATAATATAAATATAATTATTAATATGTCATTAATGTAATTATTATAAACATAAACATTAATATAATAATCATAAATATATTTATTAATATAATTATTATAAACCTAAATCTAATTCTTAGTATGTAATTGATCTGTGTTTCTTTGTTCCGATGTGTTGGGTTCAGGTTAGTTTCTGCTGAACTTGGAGGTGATTGATGTGGAACAGAAGAACTTAAAGAACACGTGAGAACATTAGTAGACCGATCCTGATGAAGAACAGACAGCAGAGAACCGCACCCTGTTCTTTATTTAGTTATATTTCTGTTTCTGTTCTTTTCAGCTGCTCTGGTTTCGGTTCTGTCGTTTTGTCTCTTTTCTGCTGGTTCTTTGTTCCAGTTCTGCTGTCTGAGGAACGTTTCTTCATGTTTTACTGGAGCGATAATAGAAGCAGAGAACAGGAAGCAGGTAAACTAACAGACTCTGAACGCTGGCTGAGCTGCGTCTACTCAGCTTTATGGAGCAGCACCGTCCTAACTGTGTTTGTGAGCTCCCATCATGCATCTGTGCAGCCGGAGACCTCGACCTTCAGCGGCGCCTCGGAGGACGAAGCCGTCGTTGGAGGCCGACAGACGAGATGGACGAGAGAGAATCCATTCGGAGACGTTAATAAAATCAGAGAGCCAGATATGATCAAGCATGAAGTACATTACAAAGGTAATGTGAATTTAAGCCCAGATCCTTTCATTACCAAAAACAGTGAGCTGGAGACGCCGCCGATTTATGAGGCCCACTTCCAGAACGTAATAGAACACTGAGCTGTTACTAATGGAACCGCAGGTAATAGACGGCCTAATGTGGACGGATGGAGGGACGCCATGAAGACGGATGAACCAAGACAGCCACGGAGACACTTCTACACTCAGCACTGGCACGTTCTACCAAGAACCCTGATGGCAGAACTCTGACAAACAAAATGACAAAACAAGAAACTTAACAACACTAAGCGAGGAACACATTCTCCATTATTCCTCATCATGTCAGAACCTGTAAACTAGAACCAAACACAGATCTGTTGATGTTGTTCTAGCGGAACGTTCTCACGTTCTTCAGATATTTGATACTAATATTGATCTGATGGTATGAATTTATTCTCCACAGAACCATCAAAACCATCAGAACACTCACTAATGTGTCAATCTCAGATGAACTTCTTAGAACATCTCAGATGTCTGAAGTTCTAACAGATTAAAATCTAAATACTTCCAGAGATGACTGAGAACATTTGTTCTGTTAAACACGTTCCGTTACAGCTCTACCTTCAGCCGGTTCTTTGCTCACATTAAATCTGTTTGAACAACATCTGAGGAACTATTAAAGATAAAACCTGGAATGTTCTCCGTTATTCCTCATCACGTCATTGGTTCAAAACCTGTAAACTAGAACCAAACTCAGATCTGTTGGTGTTGTTCTAGAGGAACATTTTCATGTTCTTCAGATATTTAATATTAACATTGACCTGATGCTGTGAATTTATTCTCACTGTAGAAACTGTTGTGTTCTAACAAGAACAAACTGATGATGAGTTTAACACTTTTATTCTGAAATATTTCTCTTAGTTCTACCTGGAGAACCATTTTAAACTGCAGAACTGGGTTCTACTTGGATCAGACTTCCTGTTCATGGATTAGTCTGTTAATTAAGTTCAACTAGAATAATTTTTTCATTTCAGGATTTCAAAATAAAAGCATTTTATATGTTATAAGCACAAACACCCGTTCTAGAAGAACCTTCTAAGTGACACCTAGAACCTCTTCACTCACTCCTAGAACATTTTGCAATTTAAAAACACCTGGGATCACCTCAGTGATCCATAGAACCCCTCCCTGACGTAGAACCTCAGCTCTGACTAGAAGAACATCCTTACTGAACAGGTAGAACCTTGTTCTATGGCTCCTATCCAGGTGGTTCTCTCCTGACTAGAACCTTGCTATGGTGGATCTCAGAGGTATGTCTATGGATAAACTTCTAAAACCTCTTCAGTAGCTCCTAGAACCATCCATATTTACCCTGTAAGTAGAGGAGAACCTTTAGAACCTGCTGGTTCTTTTAGAACCTCTCTGCTGACTGGAGAAGAACTCTAGTTGGGGGCGGGGCTTGGTTATAATTAAAGCTCTCTGATTGGACGGTGAAGTCCTTTTGTTCCTGTACAGCAGAACACAAACTGACACACACGTTGTTGTTGTTATTGTTGTGTTGTTGTTGTGTTATTGTTATGTTGTTGTTGTGTGATTGTTGTGTTGTTGTTGTGTTGTTGTGTTATTGTGTTGTTGTTGTGTTACTGTTGTGCTGTTGTTGTGTTGTTGTTGTTGTGTTATTGTTGTGCTGTTGTGTTACTGATGAAGCTGCTCTGTGTTGTTGGATTTTCTTTCTTCTTCACTGCTTTGTGGAATTTTTTGATTGTTCTTGTTGTTTTCTTCCTCTGTTGAAGTTCTAAAGTTCCTGCTGAGACATTCTGACACCAGATGAGGTTCTGGTCCGGGTTCTGGTTCTGGTTCTAGTTCTGGTTGTGGTTCTGGTTCTGGTTCTTCCACATGAAACTTGTGTTCCGTCCAAAGTCACCGAAATAAAACTCCCAGAGTTTACATGAACATGTTTGGAATGTTCAGAACTGTTCCACGAGGAGAACCGAGTCCAGAACAACCAGTGGGTCCAATGAGAGCTCAGAGTTCTACTGAAGGACTCAGAACCAGAGCTAAATGGGTCGTTATTTTCTAAAATGATTAGAACGTGTCTGAGGTTCCTGTAGCTTGAAATATCAAGATCTGTCCAGAATGAGGAACATTTAGAAATAATTTAAACTTTGTTCTTCAGGACACAAACGTCTGAAATGATCTGGTTCTGCTGAAGAATGTCCAGATTTGAGTAAAATGTGTTCTTGTCTGTTTCAGTCTGAGATGAGAACCTCTGGGTTCATGGGGGCTCTTTAGTATTTTAAAGGATCAAAGAAGGAGGTTCTGTAGTTTCTGAGGCGGTTCCAAGGGTTATTTATTATTTCAAGACGGTACTAAGAAGGTTCTGAACAGACAATAAAAACATTCCACAAACATTTGTCTTCCTAAGATCTGGGTGAAGGTTCTAGGGGGTTCCGTTGGATTTTAAAAGGTCATTGAAGGAGGTTCTAAAGTCACTGATGAGGGTATAGGGTTTATCTGTATTTCTTGGAGTAACTGAAAACGTTCTAGGCCCTCAGTAAGGATGTTCTTCTAGTCAGAGCTGAGGTTCTACGTCAGATAGGGGTTCTACAGGTCACTGAGGTGATCCCAGGTGTTCTTGTTAAGTTTCAGCAAGGTTCTAGGAATGAGTGAAGGTGTTCTAGGTGTCACTTTGAAGGTTCCTCTAGAACTGGTGTTTGTGTTTGAACGTATAAAATACTTTATTGGGTCAATCTATAACTGAGGGACTTCTGAAGTCCGTGGGATATATCTAGGATACATTTTTATTAAAAGTAAAAAAAAAAAAACTAATGTTTTTATGTTCATTATGATCATGTCTTTATAAATTCCATAATTATTATGGAAACAATCACTTATTAATAAAAATAACTGGATGTCACTAAAGTGTTAACTAAATAACCATCTGAATTTAATAACAGCCACCTTCTAATTAGCTAAACAATAATACAATGGACTGATTCAGAAATAGTTTGGATTGTGTTCTTTTTATTAAGTTGAGATAATCATGACAGATATTTCTTTTTTGGCAATATATCAAGATTTATATGGAAAATAACAAATTAAGTCACTTTCAACTAAGTTACCATTACAAAAACACCTCTCAATGAAGTGTGTTAATTCCAGATCACATGACCTGCTCCACATGATGTCATTTCCTCCTGAAGAAAAGACTGGCCAGACTCCAAGGCTAAAGTAGTCAACAGGTTTACTACAATATCTGTAGAAATCAGTTGTTTATATAATATTTAGAAGAATCTTTCTCTAAAATGTCATGTAGTGTTTGTTTCGTTTTAGGCCTGAAAACAGCAAAAATGTCGACTATCATGCAAAAAGTCCCTCAGTTATATATTGACCCTATTCTGAAATCCTGAAATGAAAAAGTTGTTCTAGTTGAACTTAATTAACAGACTGATCCATTAACAGGAAGTCTGATCCAAGTAGAACCCAGTTCTGCAGTTTAAAATGGTTCTCCAGGTAGAAATAAGAGATATATTTCAGAATAAAAATGTTAAACTCATCATCAGTTTGTTCTCGTTAGAACACAACAGTTTCCACAGTGAGAATAAATTCACAGCATCAGATCAATATTAATATTAAATATCTGAAGAACATGAAAATGTTCCTCTAGAGCAACACCAACAGATCTGAGTTTGGTTCTAGTTTACAGGTTCTGAACCAATGACATGATGAGGAATAACGGAGAACATTCCAGGTTTTATCTTTAATAGTTCCTCAGATGTTGTTCAAACAGATTTAATGTGAGTAAAGAACCGGCTGAAGGTAGAGCTGTAACGGAACGTGTTTAACAGAACAAATGTTCTCAGTCATCTCTGGAAATATTTAGATTTTAATCTGTTAGAACTTCATACATCTGAGATGTTCTAAGAAGTTCATCTGAGAACAAATGACATTCTGTTGGTTCTGTTGGTTCTGATGGTTCTGATGGTTCTGCGGAGAACAGAGAGCGTGCCGTGGTTCTGATCAGATGAGAATAACCACGTTCTCCGGTGCTCCCAGTGTGTGTGTCGTATTAACAGACTTTATGGAGCCGCCGTCGTGAAAATTGATTAGTCGTACAGAAAAGAAGGTTAATCGAGACCTTAAATAAGAACTATAACTCTCCGGTTCCGCGGCGGGCGGGACGCGTCACGTTCCGCTGCTTTATGGTGCCGCCCGTCTTAACGACGTCTAACAAAATGTCAGCGGCGAACAATGACGCCGCCGCCGCCACCGCACACGCTCAGTGGAGTGGGACGTCTTTAAGAGGCGCTCTGGGGGGGAGGGTCTAAATCAGCAGCACTTAGAGGAACGTTCTGCTGAAGCTGCAGAACCTCATTTATTCACAGACAGAGGTTCTACTGTCCTCCTGAACAGAACCACCACATAGAACCATACACAATAATACAGAACCACACAGAACCACATAAAACCACACAGAACCATATGGAACCATACAGAACCACAGCATCGTCTGACCTCTGACCTCACAGGAACCATCAGGACGAAGACATCAGAAGAAGAACTCTGATCAACAAACACTGAAAACTCCAGAACCAGGATCAGGACCAGGACCAGTAAATAGTTGAATATTATGATGAGCGTGTTTGATAGATTATAGATTATTGATAGATAGATACTTTATTAATGACTGTCTCAGTGTTTATTGATCGATCAATCGGATCGATCAGGTTATTAAACGGTGAAACTTTCCTCCTTTAATGTTAATTTTAATCCTCGTCTTGAGTTGTGAGTCGATCGATCAATAATTCCCTCGTCGCTGCTGCAGCACGAAACCAATCAGAGGAAAACAGGAGTTATATTTATGAAGCAAGGAACTGCTGACTGCAAAACATGAGGGGGAGAGAGTGTATGTTTGTGTGTGTGTGTGTGTGTGTGTGTGTGTGTGTGTGTGTGTGTGTGTGTGTGTGTGTGTGTGTCTGTGCACACACTCACACACACTTACTGATGAGGGCCAATCAATAGAAACTCTCCGTTTCCATGGTGACAGCTTGTCAACAACACCATCCTCTGAGTGACAGGTTCCTGACATCACCACGGCAACAGGAGCACTGCAGGACACCTCCTCAGGTAGACGGGTGGAGCTGATCACCGATCAATACTATCAATACCAGTGATCAGCAACCGGTCAGTTTAAACCAAAGTCAATACGTGTCTCATGTCACAGAAGTAATCTAAGTAGGGAACTACTAGAGTAAAGTAACTAACAGAGTAAAGTCACTAACAGAGTAACTAAGTAACTACCAGAGTAATTAAGACTAAAGTAACTATCAGAGTAACTAACTACCAGAGTAACTACCAGAGTAACTAACGACCAGAGTAACTAACTAACAGAGTAACTAACTACCAGAGCATCTAACAGAGTAACTACCAGAGTAACTAACAGAGTAACTAACTAGCAGAGTAACTAACTAGCAGAATAACTAACTACCAGAGTAACTACCAGAGTAACAGTTAATCATAGTGAACTCTGCAATTGGTTCTCAGGGTTCCGATACTGTAATAAATATGTTCTTCTGAATGTTCTTGTTCAGCTGAAGGTCCTCCATCCACCCCGAGCTCCTCCTGGAGACTGAGATCAGGAACCAGGATGGAAGGTTTGGACCAGAACCAAGAACCAGAATCAGGATGGAGGCTTAGGACCAGAACCAGGATGGAGGGTTTGGACCAGAACCAGGATGGTTCAGGAAGTTGTGGAGTCTCAGCAACTTCCTGTTTGATGAATCAGCTTCATGTAGGAAGATCTCATTCTAGTGGTTCCTCCCTCAGACTGGAAACTACTGCCAGTAGTAACAGTAGTAGTAACAGTGGTAACAGTAATAGTAGTACCAGAAACAATAACAGTAGCAGCAGTAGCAGTAACAGTACCAGTAGCAGTACCAGTAGCAGTAACAGTACCAGTAGCAGTAGCAGGAACAGTAGTAACAGTAACAATAGTACCAGTAGCAGTACCAGTAGCAGTAACAGTAGCAGAAGCAGTACCAGTAGTAGTGCCAGTAGCAGTAGCAGCAGTAGCAGCTACTCTGTGATAAGACTACTGGTGTTAATTAGCTGGAAGCTTTGTGGCCGAGACAAAAGCCTCTAATAGGCGCTTTGTTCATCCACAGATTGCTTTGGTCTCCATTAAAAGTGGTGGAAGTGAAGGAGTTTAACCTACTTACAGCAGCAGAGCTGTCTAACAGCAGCACTGACCTCCGGCCTCCGGTACATCAGCTGAACCCTCCGGGCTCCTGTAGCCGACCACACAGCTGGAGGGGAGATGTTAAACCGTTCTAGTTCTAAACTCTGACAGCAGCACATGAAGGGAAATAATGAAATAACAGCAACAAACCTCAGAGAGGAAAATGCTGATTCTGACTTTTGTTCTCCCGAAGGAAACGTTTAGCTTCACTTTGATTTCCAAACTGTGGAGACAAGAGAGAAGAAAATCCCTGCATTCAGTCACAGCTGCAGCCTTTCAACATCTGCTTCACTCAGAGCATCTGGAACATCACAACAGAAATCTGCTTAGTCCACTTAATACACGGAATACACTAAACATGCTCAGCAGAGAGAGGACTGACAGTGATAAACGCTTTCATATGAGATAGTTTAAAGAAAAACATGACGGAATCATCAGGAAAATAAAGTATTAGATCCTGATGTTACAGTGAGGACAAATGTACTGCTGATAACACTACCAGACAAACTTCAGCGAGTCCTGATAAGACTGTAACGTGTCCTGATAAGACTGTAACGTGTCCTGATAAGACTGTAACGTGTCCTGATGAGACTGTAACGTGTCCTGATGAGACTGTAACATGTCCTGATGTGACTATAACGTGTCCTGATAAGACTGTAACGTGTCCTGATGTAACGCTAATGTGTCCTGATGTGACTATAACATGTCCTGATGTGACTGTAACGTGTCCTGATAAGACTGTAACGTGTCTCGATGAGACTGTAACGTGTCCTGATAAGACTGTAACGTGTCTCGATGAGACTGTAACGTGTCCTGATGTGACTGTAACGTGTCCTGATGTGACTACAATGTGTTCTGATAAGACTGTAGCGTGTCCTGATGTGACTGTAACGTGTCCTGATGTGACTGTAACATGTCCTGATGTGACTGTAACGTGTCCTGACATCATTGTGGCAGGTCCTGATGTAAATGCCGTGTTATTGCGTGACTCTGACAAATTGCAACATGGCTGTGTCATGTTCTGCCATCTGATGATGCTGTGGTGTGTTGTGTCATGCCTAATGTGCTTATAATGCGTCTTAACATGATTGTGATGTTTTGTGAGATGTTCTGACCTGTAACATAGCCTGAATTTAACATGTCCTGACATGGTTGGGATGTGTCTGGTGTCATCATAGTGAATAAATAGCCTGACAGTGTACAAATGTCCCCACAGTGCTAAAATGTCCCCAAAGTGTAGAAATATTGTCACAGTGTACAAATGTCCTCACAGTGTAGAAATATCAACACAGTGTTTAAATGTCCCCACAATATACAAATGTCCCCACGTTGTAGAAATGTCCCCATGGCATAGAAATGTCTCCACAGTACACAGATGTCCCCATAGCATAGAAATGTCCCCACATTGTAAAAATGTCCTCAGAGTAGAAATGTCCCCACAAGATAGAAATATCCCCATAATGTACATATGTCCCCACAGTGTAGAAGTGTCCCCACAGTGTAAAAATGTCCCCACACTGCAGAAATGTCCCCACAATGTACAGATGTCCCCACAATGTAGAAATGTACCCACATTGCAGAAATGTTCCCACAGTGCAGAAATATTCCCACAGTGTAGAAATGTCCCCACAATGTATAAATATCCCAACAATGTAGAAATGTCCCCATACTGTACACATGTCCCCTCAGTGTAGAAATGTACCTGCAGTACAAAAATGTCCCCACATTGCAGAAATGTCCCCACATTGCAGAGATGGTTCCACAGTGTAGAAATGTCCCCACAATGTAGTAATGTCCCCACAATGTAGAAATGTCCCCACAGTGTACAAATGTCCCCACAGTGTAGAAATGGTCCCACGGGGTAGGAATGTCCCCACAACGTAGAAATGTCCCCACAATGTAGAAATGTCCCCATAGTGCAGACAATCCTACAATGTACAAATGTCCCCAGAGTGTAGAAATGTCTCCAAAGTGTGCTAATGTCCCTACAATATAGAAATGTCCCCACAATGTACAAATGTTCTCACAGCGCAGACAAGTCCCCACAGTGTAAAAATATCCTCACAACGTAGAAATGTCCCCACAGTACACAGATGTCCCCATGTATAGAAATGTCCCCACATTGTAAAAATGTCCTCACAGTGTAGAAATGTCCCCATAATGTAGAAATGCCCCCATATTGTACACATGTCTCGACAGTGTAGAAATGTGCCTACAGTTCCAAAATGTGACCACATTGCAGAAATGTCCCCACAGTACAGTAATGTCCCCACAGTGCAGAAATGTCCACACAGTGTGGAAAGTTCCCACAGTGTACAGATGTCCCCATAGAGCAGAAAAGTCTGCAGAAATGTCCCCAGAGGGTAGAAACGTCTCCACAATGCAGAAATGTCCCCACAGTGGAGAATTGTCTCCATAGTGCAGAAATGTCCCCAGAGGGTAGAAACGTCCCCACAATGCAGAAATGTCCACACAGTGTAGAATTGTTCCCACAGTGTAGAAATGTCCCCACGATGTAGAAATGTCCCTCCATTGCAGACAAGTCCCCACAGTGTACAAATGTCCCCACAGTGTGTTGATGTCACCACAGTGCAGAAATGTCCCCAGAGTGTAGAAATAATCCAACAGTGAGGAAATGTCCCCAGTGTACAAATGTCTCCACAGTGTATAGATGTCCACACAGTGCAGAAATATGCCCACATTGCAGAAATGTCCCCACAGTGTAAAAATGTTCCCACAGTGCACAAATATCCCCACAATGAAGATAAGTCCCCACAGTGTACAAAAGTTTCCACAGTGTGGAAATGTCCCCACAATGCAGAAATGTCTCCACAATGCAGAAATGTCCCCACATTGTAGAAATGTAGCCACAGTGCACAGGTGTCCCCACAGTGTAGAAATGTCCTCACATTGTACAAATGTCCCCACAGTGTACAAACGTCTCCACAATGTAGAAATGTTCCCACATTGCAGAAATGCCCCCACATTCTAGAAATGTCCCTGCAATGTGGAAATGTCCCTACAGTTCAGATAAGTCTTCACAGTGTATAGATGTCCCCACAGTTCAGAAATGTCCCCATTGTGCAGAAATGTCTCCAAAGTGTAGAAACGTCACCACAATGCAAAAATGTCCCCACGATGTACAAATGTTCCCAGAGTGCAGAAATATCCCCACAGTGTACAAATGTCCCCACAATGTAGAAATGTCCTCACATTGTACGAATGTCCCCACAGTGTAAAAATGTCCCCACAGTGCAGAAATATCCCCACAGTTGAGATAAGTACCCACAGTGTACAAGTGTCTCTGGTGCAGGAATGTCTGCACAGTGTAAAATTGTCCCCACAGTGCAGAAATGTCCCCACAGTGCAGGAGTGAGGACTTGTCCTCTCCTTGAGGACTACATCAGTGCTCCTCCTCCCCCTCCTCTCAGCCTCACCTCCTCCTCTCTTCTTTTATTCCTTCATTTTTACATTTACATCTCCTCCCCCGTCCTCCCCCGTCCTCCCGTCTCCAGGGAGGGACGGCAGATTGCTTTTCTCACCCTGCTGCTCTAAATGTCATTTTACTGGGAGGACGTGGGGGAGACGGGGGAGGCGGGGGAGGACTGAGACTGAAACATGCCGACAGATTTTTATTTACATGTTTGTTTAGTGACACAAGTTCAGTTTGTCTCTGCAGGTTTAATCCGAGGACGAAGGCAGTCGGCCGAGAATCAGCTGCTCAGAAACACACAAGGATACACAGAAATACTCAGAAAATACACAGGGATGCTCAGAATTACACAGAAAATATGCAGAAATGCATAGAAAATACATGGAAATACACAGAAATACATAGAAAACACAGAAAATATACAGAAATACACGGAAATACACAGAAAATACAAAGGAATACTCAAGAATACACAGGAATATACAGAAATACACTGGAATACTCAGAAAATATACAGGGATACACAGAAATACAGATGAAATACTCAGGAATACACAGGAAATATACAGGAATGCTCAGAAAATACACAGAAAATACATGGAAATATACAGAAAATATAGAGAAAATACACAGGAATATGAGGTCTGTGGTGAAGAAAAGTCTGCTGGGTTTTCCTGATTTTCTTTCTATAAACTGAGCATCTGATGGTTTTTATAGGTTCTGTTTTTTATTTTTCTATGTTCTGTATTCTATTTTTCTCTGCTCTGTATTTTATAATAGTCCTATAAACAGTAGATTTGATGGATTTTATATGTAATATATTTTATTTTTCTCTGATAAACTAGAGCCGATGGTTTCGATGAAATGTTCTCCTTCCTTCTGACTTTTATTCTGACTGTTGCTGATTTAAACGTGTGAAATAAAACACGTTTAATTGTCTGAATAAAATCTGGTGAATTATTAATAAAATGGTAAATAAATAAATAAATGATTGGAGGTCAGTTTTACCTGTTACTCTGCAGCCAATCACAGAGCTGAAAGGAAATCAAGAGAAAATCAAAGCTGCTGGACGACTTCAGGTTGATTTATTCGGAGTTCTGCTGTTCGGAGCTGATTCAGAGAAAACATCTCCGTTAGACGCTGCTCCAGTGATTCTGCTTTCTGTTTTTATTGAACAGACTGAAAGATTTTATTTCTATTTTCCTGTCCGTCTGACTCCTACCAACCGTCTTTATTTAAAGGTTCTTTATTTAAAGGTTCTTTATTTCTGGTTTCTGGGTTTATTTCCTGTAAATTCTTCAGCTGCTGTCGGAGAACAAAAGACAAGAACCTGGAAAATAAATTCTAATGAAGAAAATTAGAGGAGGCAGATTTTCCTTCAATAAAACACATTTAAATGATTTATTAATGATTGGCAGCAACAATCAGAGTCTTCATTATTTAACAAAACTGCTGTTTCTTTCCTGTTATGTAAAATAAATGTTACATCTTTAATTATCAGAATTATGAACACAGGTTTTAAAATCAGCAAACATTTAATACTTTCATTTCTTCCAGGAAGATTTTCTTCAGCAGTTTTAAACGTTTTGGTTCATGCAGCAGCTTTTGATGAATTCATAAATCCAGCAACAAATAGTGAATAATCAGGGTTTTTTCATTTAACGATTATTTTTCAACACACAAATTTAAAATCTTGAAAACAAAAATAACACAAATTTTAATTTCTCCATAAATTCTGAAAGCATGAAAGCTGCTGTGAGGCTGCAGGTTTAAACATTATGATTTCTTATTTATTATTCTCATTTATTATTCTTATTATTCTCATTTATTTTTCTTATTTATTGTTCCTATTTTATTATTAAATGTTGGTCGGATCACATATGGAAATCTAAAAATGAACTCATCGGTAGAAGACTTCAGCCGTCCTCTGTGTCGACTTTGTTCCGTGTGAAGGTGTGAAACTGTCCTCGTCTGTTCAGGAGGTAAACGGAGAAGAAAAAAGCAATAATCCAGACGACCGCATTTAGAGATAAAACCTTAGTTCAATTTTTAACTGAGACAGAATTTAGTTTAAGCTGATAAAACATTAAAATAACAGATCTGAAAATGTGTTTGATTAAGTTTGTAAAGTCAGAGAAAACAACAGAAACCTGTAGAGAGGCGCATTGATGCTGATCAGATTATTATTAATAATATTATTATTGATTACTCCTGATTATTGGTGTCGACAAGCGGTGCAGTTCTCTGAGCGGCCACCAGGAGGCGCTGTGTAGCTGCTCTTCCTCCAATTCTCACTTCAGAGGAAACAACAAAAAGAGTCCGTTTCTTCTTCTCTCTGTTTCCCCCAAACCTCCTCACAGACCCTCCTCATCCAGATTCTTTGTTTGGTTCCTCTCAGAACCCCGAGGAACCCGCTGGAGAAAATAAAGATAATAAAAAACAATGACATCAATAACAGTTATTGTAAAAATAATAATAATTATAATGATGGTAAAAAAACGACATCAATAACAGATTGTAAAAATAATAATAATAATAATAATAATAATTATGATGATGATAAAAACGGCATCAATAATAGTGATTATAAAATAATAATAAAAATATGATTCTATAATAATAATAATAATAATAATAATAATAATAATAATAGTCCATTCTTCCACAGTCACAGTCTCACATTGACCTGATAAAAAGTCTATAGAGAACGTCCCCTGAAAATAAAAAACAAAATAAGATTAAGTCAACACAAAAATGGCCAAAATTACCACAAAAAGAAACAAAATTACCACAAAAAGAAACAAAATTGCCACAAAAAGAATCAAAATTACCACAAACTGGCTCCAAACTACTAGAAAGACACAAAATCATCACAGAAAGGTGCAGAATTACCACAACAATGGCCAACCCCCCCCCCACAAAATGCAGCCAAATCACCACAAAACCAGGTGAATATACCGCAAGAAGACACAAAATCTCCACAAAAAGGGCCAAAATTATGACATGTTCAAATATGCCAGGAAAAACATGCAAAATCACCACAAAAAACACCAAAATCACTGCAAAAAGTACCAAAACTGCCAGGTGAAATGGCAAGAAAAACTCAAATTTGACACAAAAAACTTACAAAAAAGAGTCAAAATTACCCTGAAATGTTGACATATGTCAGCAAAAAACATGGAAAATCACCACAAAAAGACAAATTTACCACGAAAAGGACCACAATTACTAAAAAAACACGTGAAATTGGGACAAAGACTGAAATTTGGCAGAAAAAAATTGCAGAATTAACACAAAAAGACACAAAATCACATCAGAGTTCTACTTCATCCTGTGAATATTTCCAGAGTTCCAGGTCATTGAAGTCCATAGAGGAGGATCCAGATTTACCACTTTTTAATATTATTATTATTATTATTATTTACAATAATAATAATAATAATAATAATAATAATAATAATAATAATAATAATAATAATAATAATAATAATAATATAATCAGAGTTTATTCTTTCAGTGTTTCTCATATTTCTGCATTAAAACTAAAACTTTAACGACGACTTCGACCTTCAAACTGTCTCACGTTCAACATTCACAGCTTTTATTTATTATATTTATTTGTTCTGTGCAGTGACACTCAAAGTGAAAACAATAAGAACTCCATAAAAACATGAATAATAAAAACACATTAACTGTTTTATTAATGTCAGCTCAACGTGTTTCTAACATTCAGTGAAAAATTTTCATATTCAGTTCAGATTCAGTTCAGATCAGCAATAAACATTAAAACTAGCACACATCAGCTGGTTTTAGTCAGAAAAAAGGGTTTATTTAACTGAAAATTAAAGCCAGTTTATTAATAACAGATTTAAACTCTTCTGTAGAATCTGAGACAATAAAGTGAAGTGAAAATTATATTCAGTGATATTTATGAACCCTCCAGAAGCTCCTCCTGTCTGACTGGATTCATTCAGTGTTTTCAGTGAAGGGTTTCCTGAAGGTCAGAAGCAGAGAATAAAATTCATTCAAAGTCTAACTGAATCTACTGTCAATGTTCAATGAAATTAAAATGAAATTCATCATCGTCAGTATTTAATTATTCATTATGTGATCCTATTAGTTCTGTCAGGTTTAGTAAGAAATAAACGGTGTTGACATTAAAATATAGAAACAGAGAAATTATACTAAGGAAGAACTAATTTAATCAGGTTCAGAGATGTAAAAATCAGCAATCAATCAATCAATCAATCAATCAATCAATACACATCAATCAAATCAATCAACTCAATCAATCAATCAATCTATCAATCAATCAATCAATTTACAGAAACTAAACGCAATAAAAACCTACTACAACAATATTTAAATAGAATCATAATTTTTTCTCTCACCTCTCATTTATGGGTTTTCTATTTATTTTCTCAATATTTTACCACAAAAGATCATTAAATGCAAACCAGTTAGATCTTCATGAGGTTCCTCCAGAACCTCCTCAGAATATCTGGTTCTTCATCTGCAGTAACTTTATTAATGATCAGAGTTCTACCTTCATACTGGGAATATTCCTGAGTTCCAGTTCCTTGAAGTCCATAGAGGAGAACGTCTCCTGTAGAACATCCCCTTTCTCCAGTTGTCGGTAGGTCTACTCTAGAACTTTCTCCAGTTGTCGGTAGGTCTACTCTAGAACTTTCTCCAGTTGTCGGTAGGTCTACTCTAGAACTTTCTCCAGTTGTCGGTAGGTCTACTCTAGAACTTTCTTCAGGGGACGTTCTCCTTCCCTGCATCCAGTCTTTAGGTTTAGTCTAACTTAGAACATTCCAGGTCCTTGAAGTCCATAGAGGAGGGAACAGATTTTTCACTTTTTAATGGACTTCATCAGAACTTCATCAGTCCAGCAGATAGAACCATGACATTTAGAAGGAAAACACATCTGAGTTCTGGTAAAAACTGACCCCAGATCAGTTTTACATCCATCCCGGTGTTTCAGTCTGAAGATAATCCAGATTCGACCGATTCCGGACACTTTTTGCATCATTTTGCACAAAACTTCAGGTCCTTTTGAGCATTTTTGAATAATTTGGGGAAATATTGAGCCATTGTGGAAGACTTCTGTCATTTTTTTTTGATACATTTTTATAATTTTGGGACAATTTAGTGTAATTTTGGACATCTTTTGTCATTTTGAACAGTTTATGAGCCGTTTTTGACAAATATTCAAAAATTATGGACCATTTTTGTGTAATTCTAGCCGCGTTTCATGTAATTTGACCATTTTTAAAATAAATCACATCTGAGTTCTGGTAAAAACTGACACCAGATAAGTTTAAATCCATACAGGTGTCTCAGTCTGAACACTGAATGTAGTTTCGGATCATTTTTCTCTCTAACCAGCTGTGATCATCAGTATTATGGGATGTATACTAGTGTGAACAGTTTAGAGTCCTAGAAACAATCACTGGTTCCCTGAACCTGGATCAGAACCTGGATCAGAAGCTGCAGTTTATCAGGATCAAAGTCTGACCATTAAACTGAACTAATGAGTCCAGAGAGAAACGTGGAGCTCAGCTGTTTGTTTCAGCTGAGTGTGTGTGTGTGTGTGTGTGTGTGTGTGTGTGTGTATGTGTGTGATAATTGGTGGAACACACTCGGCTGGTAAATGAGCTCGTCTCTGCGACTGTTTCCTGTTGCCGGGCGGCGCTGGTGATGATGATGTGTTGTTGCCATGGTAATTGTTGGAGCAGAACAGGAAGGTCACAGAGGTCAGACATCAGTGTCACCCACAAACTTCTAAATGCTTTCTTTAACTTTTATTCTCCTCCAAGCAGAAACCAGACCAAGATCTCTGATTGGACGCTGAGCCTCTGTCCTGCCCGCTCCGTCCAATCAGAGCCCAGAGTGAAAACAGCTGACAGTCTGTGATCACATGACGCCGACAGGTGAGTCTGCAGGTCACATGATCAATCAGCTGATGACATGAGTTCATCTGAAACAGCTGTTCCACCCTCTTCATCCTCATCACCAACATGAGCTGAGAGGATCTATGAAGAAGGAAGTTCTGCCTCTAGAAGCAGAACCTTAAAGCTCCACTCATCACATGGACAAAGAAAAGACCTTCTGGAGGAAAGTTCTGTGGTCAGATGGAACAAAAACTGAAGGTGAGGTCTTTAACCCCAAGAACACCAAACCTACCATCAAGCATGGAGGTGGCAGTATCGTGTTCTGGGGCTTTCTAGAAGAGCTTCTGGACTGGTTTCAGACTGCATGCTGGACTGGTTCTGACTGGTTTAGGTTTGATTTTGGTCCTGGTTTTAGACCTTTTTAGGACTGGTTTCAGACTGTCTTGGATTTTATTTAGGAGTAGTTTAGGTTTGGTTTTGGTCCCAATTTTGTACTGGTTTTAGACTGGATGTTGGACTGGTTCTGGACTTTCTTGGGACTGGTTTATGTTTGGTTTCAGTCTTGGTTCTCCTGGTTTTGGATGTGATTTAAAGTTGGTTTAGGATTTATTTTACTCTGGATCTGGTCCTGGATGAGGACTGGTTTTGGACTGCTTCTAAAGCTGGTTTCAGTTTTCGTTTAGGACTGGTATAGGTCTGATTTTGGTCCTGGTTTTAGACATTTTTAAGGACTGGTTCAGGACTGGTTTCAGAGGGTCTTGGACCTTTTTAGGAGTAGTTTAGATCTGGTTTTGGTCCCGATATTATGGTTTTTACTTTCTTAGGACTAGTTTCAGACTGGATTCTGACTGGTTCTGGACATTTTCTTGGACTGGCTTAGATTTGATGTTGGTCCTGGTTTTAGATTTTGTGAGGACTGGTTTAGGACTGTCTTGGATGGGCCTTTTTAAAAACCCCAAGAACACCAAACCTACCACGAAGCATGGAGGTGGCAGTATAATGCTCTGTGGAACTGCAGCTTTCCACAAAGTAAATGGAATAATGAAGGAGGAGGATCTCCTCCACATTCTTTAGGAGAACCTCAGACCATCAGCAGAAGGTTGATCTTGGATTTTAAAAGCTGTTCGACAAACATGGAAATATTCAAAGTACAAGTACTGCAAAGTTGTACTTCAGTAAATGTACTTAGTTGCCTTGTTCTCTCTGATGAAGAACATTTTTTACAGTTTACAGCTCAAATGAAAGCAGCTTTAAATGTAAACTGGTTGAACAGGTCTGTGGGTTTTAGATCCCCAGGGCTGAGACAGCCAGAGGTTAAAGGTCTCCTCCAGAGCTTCCACTGCCTCCATGGGCTCCTGGGGGACTGGACCAAGCTTTCACACATTTCCTGAAGACGAAGGAAAAGAGAAACTGAAGCTCTTTCCTGTAGCTCAAAGTACCGACAGTTTAACCAGTTTAGGACCAGCAGCATCCAATGAAACCCTTAGAGAAGGTTCATGAAGAAGCTGCTGATGGAGGAACCATCATTAAATATAAACCAGTGAGATCTTCATAAAATTCCTCCAGAACCTCCTCAGAACCATCTTGTTCACCTCATCCTTGAAGTCCATAGAGGAACGAGAATAAAGAACACCCCCTGGAGAAAGTTCAAGAGTAGACCTAGTGAAAGGACGTTCTCCTGTCTGACTCCCAGTCTTTAAGTTTAGACTTCCAAGTTTTTGAAGTCCATAGAGGAGAACATCTAGAACATTTTAGTTGTCGAGAACTTTCTCCAGGGGACATTCTCCTTTCCTGCTTCCAGTCTTTTAGTTTAGTCTCACTTAGAACATTCCAGGTCCTTGAAGGCCATAGAGGAAGCTGGGAGGTTGTACTTCCTGCCTGGACGTCCTTTAATGAAGCAACAGAAACAGAAACTCTAATATACTCTGAAAGTGAAAGTTTTCTATTTGCCTCTGATCTGTTTAAACTTTTTATTGCCTGTTGGATGAAAAAGTTTCTGGTTTTTAATATTCTGTCTGCTGACATTTGACTCATGGACGGATATCATCTGTTATGAATCTGTTCATCTGGACGGATTTAATATTCTGGGACTTTAACCAACCAGAGATCTTGACTAATTAACCAACCAGAGATCTTGACTAATTAACCAATCAGAGCTCTTCACTTATTAACCAATCAGTTAATCACAGACTCCTGTAGCTTCGGTTTAATTCAGTCTCAGTATGAAACATAAATTCCTGTCTCTAGCTCTCTCTCTCTCTCTGTGTGTGTGTATGTGTGTTTTATACTGTGTGTGTGTGTGTGTGTGTGTGTGTGTGTGTGTGTGTGTCAGTGTGTGTGTGTGCGTGTGTGTGTGTGTGTGTGTGTTTTATAATGTGTGTGTGTGTCCCTCCCACACCTCCAGCAGGTAAATTGGTGAGACTTCACCTCCGTCCCCTCCTCCCCCTGAGTCCTGTGCTGTGATTGGCTGAGCTTTGTTTGGACTGACACATCTGTGCAGAGACAGATTGATGAGACGGACGGACGCTAACACCTGGAGGACACACACACACACACACACACACACACACACACACACACACACACACACACACACACACACACACACACACACACACAATAATAAGGAACCTCACACCTTATTTACAGTCTCTATAAGAGTATTCTCCCTCCCAGACGTTTTCCTCTTTTATTGCTTTTCAACATTGAATCTGTTTTTTTTTTTTTTTTTTAATTTACTCTAAAGACTCTTTAGAGTCAAAGTGAAAACAGATTCCTAGAAAGTGACGAGGAAATGTCCAATAAGTGTCTGCATGAGAATTCGCCTCCCTAGAGTCAGGACAGAGCAGACCCCAGTTCTCAGCTGGACTGAGGTCTGGACTCTGACTCCTCCAGAACTTCCACCTTGTTGTCTTCAAACCATCTCTGAGGATCTTTGTCTGTTTGCTTCGACTCATGGTCTGGATGGAAAACTGATCTTCTCCACGTCTCAGTTCTCTTCAGACTCCATCAGGTTGTCCTCCAGGATTTCATTTACTCTCTACCTTTACAAGCCTTCCAGTACCTGCTGCTGAGGAACACCATGATGCTGCCACCACCGTGCTTCATATCATGATGCTGCCACCACCGTGCTTCATGTTATGATGCTGCCCCCACCGTGCTTCATATCATGATGCTGCCACCACCGTGCTTCACATCATGATGCTGCCACCACTGTGCTTCACATCATGATGCTGCCACCACCATGCTTCACATCATGATGCTGCCACCACCATGCTTCACAGTGGGGATGGTGTGTTTGTGATGATGTTCAGTGCTTGGTGCCCAACAAATATATCTTCTCCTCTGATTGACATAAAGCTCCATCCTGGTCTCTTCAGACCAAAGAACCTTGTTCCAGGTGTCTTCAGAGTCTCCACATGTCTTCTGGTGAACTCTAGTCCACATTTAATTGGAGCTTTTTCCATCAGAGTCTTTCTCTTTGTCTCCATAAAGCTTAGACTGCTGAAGAACAGACAACAGTTGTTGGATTAACAGTCTGAAGCTGGAACTCCTTCAGAGGAGTCATAGGAGTCTTGGTGCCCTCCCTCACTAGTCTCTTTCTAGTAACTCCTTCAGAGGAGTCATAGGAGTCTTGGTGGCCTTCCCCACTAGTCTCTGTCTAGTAACTCCTTCAGAGGAGTCATATTCCAAAAAATATTTGACAAAAAAAATATGCTTTTGTTAAAAAGCCAAATTATATTGACAAAGATTCAATGCTGAAAACCAATTAAAAAAAGGAAAATTTTGGAACAGGATGAACACGTCTGTTCTATTCTATTCTATTCTATTCTATTCTATTCTATTCTATTCTATTCTAT